>NC_051184.2:76987256-77067098 GCF_013339695.2 Rhipicephalus sanguineus | reverse complement strand
TCTTTTTTTTTAAGTAGACTGTCCGTTAGGCGTGCTTTCCTGATTCACGCCACCGTTTACTTGCTTCGTTTGTACGGCTATCTTGTGTTTTTTGCCGCTTCATTTCACCCTGTCGTGTTTGTTTCCTTCATTTTCCACCTCTCTCTCTCTCTCTCTCTCTTTTTTTTTAAGAAGACAATTGTCTCTAATGCCAGCTGCTTTGTCGTCTCCTCCGAGTCCGTCCTTTTCCCGGACCTCTGCACGCTTTGCTCAATCAAGGAATCTCATTCTCAAGGCCGCGCGTGATCTAACGAAAAGAATATATAAACAGATTCAAGGTCAGACTGGCATTCATTCTGCCGTCGCCCGAATTGTGGTGTCGCCTCGTAGATCAAATTGTCGTTGACCGAAAATATCATTCGTCACCGCTGCGGTGGTGTGCTTCTTTCTTGTCTGATTGGTGAATGTGCGCTGGTTTGTCTTTGTTTTTTTTTGTGTGTGTGTGACTATGTTCATGTTACATTCTCTATCTTTTTTATCGTCGAACGCCTCGAGTATTTACTGATGGTCGTTTTCTCTCAGAAAATCACGTCTGCGGATCAATCCCAATCTGTGGATGTTGGAATGCTGTCCGCTGAAAGCACTCCACAGGGAAAGTAACTTACTTCCGATCTGTCCCCTGTGTGCCGTATTGAATCAGCACTCTTATATGAGGGGCGCGCGTTGGCCTTGTGCTTGATTTAGTATACTTTGAAACGAAAAATAAAGGAATGACGACAATGAAAGCGAATAGGGTCAGAAAAAACGTGGAGGACGCTTGAGCTTCTCCTTCAAGAGTAGAACGCGATAGCGTAATCCGGGCCCGTGCGCATCGCCTTCTCAATTCGTAGCCTATAGTTTCGGTTTTCGGTGCATGCCTCAACCGTGCCGTAAGAAAACGACCGCCTGGCCGCGTAACATTGACCGTTTTAAACTACGCTCTAAGCCAAAATCGATATTTGGGGAGTATTTCTGCCACACAACAATAATCGTCATCTGGCTTGCTCGCGTTTCCTTTCTTGAAAACCCAGCTCTCGTCACTCTCCTGTCAAGAAAGCTATGTCACGCTGATAACGCGCGCGCCGTTCGTGACCGGAAAGTGCCGCGACCGCGGTGATAACGCGAGGAAAGCACGCGAGGTGGATGACGATTGTTGTTGTGTGGCAGAAACACTCCCAAAATACTCGATTTTGGCTTAGAGTGTATCCTAGAATGCCTAGTGGAAGTGCAGTTGAGCAGTGCCCACTACAAGCCCGTTAGGCAACACGCGAACTTACGCAGCTGCTCACTTTGTTGATGCTTTTGCTGACGTTGATGGTTAAGTGTGTCTGAGCGCTGTGTAAAGGGTGGGCCTTTAAAACACCCACTCGTTGCGCAATTCACATGTTTTGACGCCTGGCGTGATTCTACGCTTCTGCCACGCAATATTACATGGGTTAAGGAGACCCCTCCCACTACGTGATATTCATATGGAGTTTTTCCTTTTTTTTTGTTCGAAGGAGATTCAAGCAATTGCGTGGCTCTGTGGTAGAACACCCGCTTGTCACGCAAAGTGCCTCGGTTCGATTCTCACTCGAACCGTAGATTGTTAATATTTGTTTTATTCGCAGCTTTTTAGATTTTTCGGTCCTGGACAACTCACAACCAATGACGCCGACACCGGACGCCGAAATTTCTGCGAAACGAGCTTTTTAACGCTCTTGCGTTAACAAAGCCGTGCACCCAGCGGGAAGGGGGGGGGGGGCGTTCCAAGTCAGCCCCATAACTGATGTAAGTGACCTCATGTTCACTGTAAATATTGTGAAAAATGTCAGTGAATTTTGAATTCTCATTTTTAATTCTGAATGGTTACTTAAGGAAATACCTGTTTTCATTGTGAAGTGCCAAATATTACGCAACTTTATGTACCTTGTACATTTTTTATGTGTGCAATTGTATTGTCCTCTCTGTTATGACCCTACATGAGGGTTGACAGTATAAATAAATAAATAAATAAATAAATAAATAAATAAATAAATAAATAAATAAATAAATAAATAAATAAATAAATAAATAAATAAATAAATATTTTTTACCAAGTCGGACAGGTCTCATCATCGTTTAGAGTGCGGTGTTCTGGTCATGCAGGTTCTGGACGACTGGCGAGAACTCTGCTGATGTCGCATTTCAAGAAATGTTTACCTGTAACCCCGAAAAGCCAGGGACCAAAGGCAGGTCCGTCGTGAGGATGATGCAAGCGCTTCATTTCCATTAATTGTATTCATTGCGAAGCCTGTTTTCCCTCCCACAAACCCCGCAAGGTGTGTGCGAGGTCTGCAACTGCGCCGTATCCTGTGCAGTGTTTATCGAAGTCATCGAAATGTACGTGACTGCAGAGTAGCGGAGAAATACAGCAGAAATAGCGGTACTTGAACCGGTTTGCTCGGCTAGTTGGTATACTGAAATGTGACGCATTCACAGCGCTTAAGCGAAAAAAAAAAAAAGAAAACACCACCACCAACAACAAAAAACTTCCAAACACAGAAAGAAAAAAAAGCACAGAAAAAGAAACCAACTTTTTATGTCCCTATTATCTTTCCGTGTACGCACGTTTTTTTTTCTTCTTTTTCCTATTAAGCTAGCAACTCACCATAATGTCGCAGAACTTTATTGTCGCAGAGAAATCCCTTGGGTTTAACTGGCCATCGGTTATTCGACCAACGCATTACGTTACATTTCCAGGTACGCCGTTTCTTTTTTTTTTAGCCGAACGAGCGCCGAGTGAATCTTGTTCCTCTTCCAAGCATATCCGGTGGAGCGCTTCCAGTTTTCTGAATGTTGATGAAAGGCATTCTGAGAATAGAGATCGGTGGTTTTGGTTCAAGGAGGAAAGTTAAGCATTAAAGGAACACATTTAAAGGAGGAAAGTGAAAAGCAATTTCTGCCTAATACTGTTCTCGGACCTGTTCGACCACTGTTTAATTTGAGCCGGACTACGGCCACGCCGGTTTGTGACGATAATGGCGGCCTAAGGACCCTCCCTCATGCTAGATTTTACTTTTCTCATGATGAATTTTACTTTTACTGTTGATTTTTTTACTGTTCACTTCCCGTCTTTACTCCCGGGAAGCCACGCTTAAAAGGCAGGTCGTTCATGGAAGCACGTCATCGCTTCATGTTCTTTTTTTTCATTGACTGTGAAGAATGTGTTTGGGACTTGACCAATAGAGGTTGGGGGGGGGGGGGGCTGCAACTAAACTTTGTCCCTCCCCCGCCCCTTTCCTAACGGGGAACCCTGCGCGTGCCTATCCTAAGAGGGGCTTCAGAAACTCAACTTCAAAGCTTACTGCAAATCCGGCTGAAAAACAACTACGAAATTTATGACGCTACACTTTTGTGTGAGAGCGGGGATTTCGGCGCCTAGCTTTAAGTTAATTGAACTTTCGCCTTTCATTTTTTATTTCTCAGTGCCCCCCCCCCCCCCCAAAAAAAAAAGAAAGAAGAAAAGTCGCGAAAATGAAGTTGCCAAAGAAACAACATTAAACTGATTCATTAACCCTCACTGTTATACTGTGTTATACCTGTCGTATCATCGTTCGGAGACAGCGTTTTATGGTCCAGCTATTGAGCAATTCCTACCGAAGAAGAAGGTATCTTCCTACCGACGACGAAGGTATCGAACCGGTAACACCTCGTTCTCAGCAACAGCACACATAAACACGCACATAAACGCGCGCGCGCGCGCGCGCACGCACACACACACACACACACACACACACACACACACACACACACACACACACACACACACACACACGCACACACACACACACACACACACACACACACACACACGCACGCACGCACACGCACACACACCACACAAACAAACACACACACACACACACTCAATCACAACACACACGCACACACACAAACACACAGACATAAACACACACACCACACACACACATACACACACACTTTAACCACACACACATGAACACACACACACTCAATCACACACACACACACACACACACACACACACACACACACACACACACACACACACACACACACACACACACACACACACACACACACACACTCACACTCACTACACACACACACACACACACACACACACACACACACACACACACACACACACAATCACAACACACACACGCACGCACGAGTGAAATTGGAATAGCAGTTTTCCGACATGTGAATTCCAGTATACGAAGTGCGCGCATGCAACTAATTAGCTTTATCAAACTGCATTCGCGGACCACCGTAAACGTCAGGTAATTCCCGTAAATACGTTCTACGGGTTCCATCCGCCTCAAAGCTTAATGACTCGGCTTAATACGAAGGATGAAGTGGAACGAATGAGTCGCAGCTTGACGGCCTCCTTCGATACTTCGGATTATCCACGCTAACAACCTGTCGTTGTCGTGAACGCGGAAATCCGCGGCTTTCATTAAAAACCCAACTTGAACTGACCCACAGAGAAGTAGTGCGTCAGCTTCGCTGCAGTGGGCGTTCGCGAGCGCATTGGGATTATGGTGAACTTTGACTACTACGTGGTGCGTTGGAACGAGCCACACTTCAAGCGTGCACGACTATATCCCCTAGACTCAACTCTAAGCCTTCGAATTCCTCCAGGACTTCGCCGAGGCAAGGAGGCGGTGGCCAAGGTGACGCTACCCTTCCATGTAGGTTGTGGTCGAGTGTCGCATTTACCCATGCGTACGCGTTCCGCATAGGAATGGCCGACACCGCAGCTTGTGACCACTTCGGAAGTGGTGAAACGATTGAACATATTCTGTGCGACTCATAGGCGTGCGCACAGGGGGGGGGGGGCAGGGGGGTGGCCCCCCAAATCAGCTAAGGGGGGGCGCAAATTCTGATCCATGCATTGACCCCCCTAGTCACCTAAGAGGAGAGGGGGGGGCGCAAAATCTGCCTCGTACATTGACTTAGTAAGGGGGAGGGCGCTGCGATGAACCTTCGCCCCCCCCCCCTTATGGGGAACCCTGCGCACGCCTATGGTGCGAAAACTGGACGACCGAACTCTTTTGGACGAAAGAGTCCTGCGCCATCGGCAGGATTTAACGTCACAGAAGAAGGCTGTGCAGGCGCTACTGCGCTTTCTGCGTTCAACCGGTCTAGAGAACGGCTCTGATTGGAACGTTCTGCATGTGTGTACATGTGTGCTTTCTCTCTCTCTCTCTCTCTCTCTCTGTCACACTCCTTCCGATCCCTATTTCCCCACCCCTGTGCAGGGTAGTAAACCGGTTATTACTACCAGGTTAACCTCCCTGCGTTTTCCTTTCAATCTATTTCTCTCTCTCTCTCTCTTTTTTACTACGGATAATGTCTTAAATCTAAATACTAGGCGTTCCACGAATCGCTTGTTACGTAATGTAATAATGGTTGGGGTTGTACGTTCCAAAACCATGATTTGGTTTTCGGAGACGCCGTAGTGGAGGGCTCCGCAAATTTCGGCCACCTGGGGTTCTTTAACGTGCACCTAAATATAAGCACGCGGGCCTCTGGCATTTTCGCCTCCATTGAAATGCGGTAGCCGTGGCCGGGACTTGATACATCGCCACCCATAACCTTCGGTATAAAGCGGTGCTTTGCTATAATCTTAATAATTAGCGCCAAAATCATAAAAAAATGTCACGCTGTTCTTTATGCATTTGCCAAGAATGACTGGAAGGCGAAAGCCGTCTTCTTTTGCTTGTCAGTCGATTGTACTAATCCCCCCTGAAAGCTCTCGCCCCCAATCAGGGGCGTAGCGAGAAATTTTTTTCGGGGGGGGGGGGGGGGGGTTCAACCATACTTTATGTATCTTCGTGCATCCGTTTGTATGTGTGCGTGTGCACATACGCAAGCAAAATTGAAAAATTTTGGGCGGGAAGGGGGTTTGAAACCCCCTTGGCTAGGCCCCTACCCCAAATGCGGTTTCGCATAGCCTCCGTGATCGGAGGAATTGGAAGCTTCGTGCGACTCACCTGGTTCTGCAGTGCTTGCGTAATCAGCCCACATTTACCAAGCGAGAGATGTTGCATGATGTCGTCATCACGTGACGTCACGTGCTGCGACGTAATAGTGACGTGACGATGACGTCATGGTGACGTCGCAAATTCTGGCGGCTTGTGACTTCATGCGGTGACGCCATCACACGGGGATTTCTCGCGCCACTCGTGTCGACGCTGCCGAAGGTCACTTTTCGCGTTAGATAAGGCATCTAAGGCTTCTGCCTTAATAAACTGAGAGCGCACTATTATTTTGTTTCCATTTTAAGGCGGGAGCCTCGTCATCAAACGCGTAACGTGACCGTCGGCGTCGGCAGCGTCAACATGTATGATGAAGAAAGACTATCGCCTGATGACGTCACCATATTACGCCATCACAACGTCACAATGACCTCACGTGATGATATCATCACGTGACACAGCCGCTTGGTCAAAGGTGGGCCGAAAAAACAAAGTGAGAACATTGGAAGACTCGGGGACGTTGGTAAGGCGAGGCGGCGCAACGCAGGATTTTCGCTGTGTCGCGATAGACGCGCCGCGAACGCCACCGCGCGTCGGGCGTTTGCCGTCGGACGAAGATCGTCGCTCGGGACGCCGGTAAATCGCCGCATGTATATTCCGGACCTTTACTGACGCGTGTCGTTTTACCGTCGAGAAAACCGCTCTTGCCCGGCCGACGTGGCGGCTTGCGAAAACTGGAACCCGGACTCGCATACACAAATCGATACGCAGGCACATAGCTCAGCGCGTGCGCGCTTCGCCCAGCGCGCTCGGCGCTTCGAGTGAGTCGCGCTCACTTATTTATGCGCGTGGGTTGGCGTGCCCAGAATGTGTGTGGCCGGCGACTGGCCGCGCGGTTTGGACGTTTCGCTCGCGCCAAAACATCTGCCTCATTCGATCCGAGGCACGCTACGCCCGTTCGGCCTGGTGGTAATAACGCGCTCGGGCTCGAGTCTTTGCGGCGCAATAGCGCGCAACCCACATTTCAACGCTTTCTAAGGCACTTAGCTGTCGGCGCGTCTGTTTCGAGGCGAGCAGTTTTACGCGGCGCGATCGATGGTTGGTTCCAATCTAATAATAAACACAAGCTGCACCCCCCCCCTCCCCCAAACTTCGCTGTATCACCCAGAGATAATTTGCATAGACGTTCCATCCAATCACAATGACCGATTTCCGTGACATCAAGCATCTTTAGCGTGTTTCAGGTAGTTGGTGTTTCCACACGGACACATTTTCTTGTCGCCGGTATTAAGTGGAAAACCTACATTTCCTTGCAAATTTCATGAATGACTGCAATAAGAACTGTTCAGGTTTTGCATCGCAGAACCACGATATGATTATGAGGGACGCCGTAGTGGAGGGCTCCGGAAACTTTGTCAACCTGGGGCTCTTTAACGCGCACCTAAGCAAACGGGTCTCCAGTATTTTCACCTCCGCCGAAAATGCGGCCGGCATTCGATCCCGTGACCATCGGGTCAGCACGTGAGAGACTCTCACACCACTACCAAGCGATAAGTCATATTTTGGGCAGGAGCGACGAAAGGTTAGTTTTCGATATGCGTGGCATTTACATAAGCACAGCAAACGTACTTAGGGTTCACAGGGAAACCAGCTCGCACGGTCCTCGTATATGGGTCACTAACAAGCGCGCCGCGGTTTTGCAGGCGGTGCTAGTATTTATTCATAGTTTGAAACCGACTATTGAAGATGAAACTGGTTTGCGCGCGAGTGTTCCTTTTCTGCCTGTTGCACCGCTAACGTCCGAATTGTTACGGAATGTGGGTGAACGAGTCAAATATTACAGTGGCACGAGCAAGGAGCCGCACTTGTTTCTCTTGCAAGCACTTCCGGTCGAGCGCTTACTTCCGGTTTTCCGGATACTCGGAAAACGTCTTCTAAAACAATAAATTGGTACGAAATCGACGGTTCTAGTTCAAGTTAAGAGTTATACTGGATGCTAGCTAATGAAATTAATTTAATGAGTTCTTTGAAAAAGCGGGCGGTTTTCTTGTGAGCAGCTGTGATCGTAGCGCCACCTGGCGTAGCATATCTCAACCGCGCCCTTATTTATACGTGACATCTGAGATCTGCTTCGGCAGTGCGACGAAACACGAAGTTAACTGTAGGAATACATCAGGGCAAGCGAACACCGAGGTGCGAGTGCCACCACAAGACGCCAAAGTCAAGGACTATAGGTACACCTTTACTTTCTCACTGTCTTCTATAGTGGTTGGAACTTCTACAAACCACTACAGCGACGACGAAGCGAACAAATTTTTCCTTGCAATGACAGAGACCCACTGCAGTCGGACACAACTTGAGAAGTCCGCGGCGTTTCCTCCTCAAAGGCGGATGCGCAATGCCTGCACCAATGGGCGCGCACTCTAGACTGACGTCACTAGCCGGACGTCCGGTGACCCCGCCTTCGGAGAACAGCGCCGAGTGCACGAGCCGGACTACTTCTTTAGTCGCGGAGTCCTATCCGGACTTCACAAGTTGCATCCGACTGTAGGCACCAGGCACCGACGTCCGTCATTTTTCCACAAATTACATTTTTTTCAGAGAACGCTCAGTCAGACGGTCAGTCAACCATCTCGCATTCGGCATGTACTCGTCGTCTTTTTTTTTTTTTTTCTTGAGGAATCGCTGAGAGAGCGGGCGCCTATTGGCCTCGAGGAGTTACGGAGTCGCCCTCTATCGGACGCGCCTCGATTGCGTGCTAGGCAGGATACCGCCGGCGCGCTCCCCATAGGTTTTGCTGTCGGCGCTCTACAAAAACACCTCGCGGAAGCCCTCCAGGGCATTTCTGTAAGTACTTTCGAAATGAACTGTATTCTTTAATGTCAAAATAATCATTTTCGACGAACTGAAAGCACAAGATAGTCTACAGTCGCTGTCTCTGCAGAAAACCGAGCACCCGCTTCACGCTGTCACCGCGTTGCAGACCCCTGAACCGGTTTCTTGCGTGAAAGGTAGTCACCCGCTGAGTGCAAACTATGTGAAATATCTCGTTAGGGTAGACTGCCTGTATAACCAAACGGAGCATAACAGAAAGAAGCCCCAAGCCAGCGATCGCACGGGTTCGCAACGACTGACGGTGCCTCTGCATGTATGAGCGTCTGCATGTATGTCCGTACTGATGGTTTCGCTTTTGCTACGAGCGCATTTTGGCACCGCGCTGTGAACTTTAGGCCGCAAAATATGAGAATTTGTGAGTAAACAAACAACTACTGTTGCGCGGACGCTATCAGAGCAGTTCAAAAACAATTTCCTTACAACTGCGGCTTCGGTGCGCATGACAACTTTGTGATCTGCCGTCCCGACGATTCAGTGTTTTTTTTTTTTTTCGGTCTAAATTCGGGTACGTTTCAATGTCATTTGACAAGTTGTCTCGCACTGCGTATTGATCGGTCTTCTCAGCGGGCAAATGCCGCTGCTTCTGTTTCTTTATTCAGCGCATTCGTTTCGTTTGGTGCTCACACAAAACGTGAGCAAATGCGACGCCTTTTTTTAATGCTCCTTATTATCGTTCCATTTGCATTCCAGTGAACTTGCCGCTCTCTGTGATCATCAAATTCGTAGACCAAAGCTTCACCACTTCGAGATTGCTGGTGGAAGGAGAACCAGTCTACGAGACCGAGCATGTAGTAGCATGCGACGCCTAGGAAAAGAAAGAAAATACAGTAACGCGGGAGAATCATACATCGACTGACAAGAATGAGATGGCTTTCGTCTTCTAGTCATCTTTAACGAATGCATAAGGGACCCTGTGCGTTTTTTAATTCAACGTATCTAAACAATGACTTGCGCATCTGCAGCCGATTTTGTGGACGCTGAGCACGGGGCCCACGATCAAGAGGTCGCATTGGAGGGTTCTGAGATGGCATCGCACGTGGTAAAAGGTAGCGCTTTTACCATCCTGTGGCAGATAAGCATCATTTGCCGGCGGGAAGCGCGCGCGAGCCATCGTCTCAGTGCGCGCTGTCTGCTACTCACCGAACATCGCAGGCCCGACGCAGTAACAAAAGTCTTCGTCGCGGAAGTGCTTGTTGCACACAAGACTCGTAGCGGATGGCTACTTGCCGGTTCTTAGCTCTACAACCCATGCTTCACGCTGTTTCTTGTCCCGCGGTTACCAGTGCAGGCTGACACTGGGCTCCTTTGCGTAAGCGCGGCGCTGCGGCACCGAGCAGTAGAGCCCCATGTTCGTCGCCTTCGGAGGCAGCCACTCTATTACAATGGTTTCAATTGAGTAGAAAATGAGAGAAAACTTCCGAATTTGAACAGACCGCAGCGCATGTGGGACTTGAAACTCGTTTTCAAAGCACGCGGCAGTGCGCCACAAGCAGCCGACGCGGCCGCGGAGACCACGTGATCCTGCCAAGTACGTCACGCCGACGGTGGCGCCGGCGTTTCCATTGGTGGGCCTCGAGGCCAATACTCCGTTTCACGCATCAGGTGTAACGTTGTTGAAGCTATGCAAGAAGTTCGCTCCGCAAAAACGTATCACTCGGCGCGTCTTGTGATCGTCTTTCGTGGTTGTAGATGATCGTGCAATTCCATCACCAGCCTGCGCATGAGGCACCGTCAGCAAATAAAATACCAGAAAGAAACAACGGAACGCTAAGTGACGTGTTACAATATACAGATAGCCGTACAACGGAGTTTGTCTGTTCATAGGCACAAGACATCTTCGTGTATTTCTCAGTATTAAATAGAAAAAAAAAGGGATCAGGTTATGAGCGGTTAAACCTTGAACGATTTCTTCGCGCGAGCGCATTCAGCGCAAGAAGTCTGTCCAGCCTCTACGGTGTTGCACCTGATGCGTGAAACGGAGCATAAACAGAAGTCGGAAGCGTGAATCGTGGGCTCGTGTCGGTTTTCGCTTCATAGATAGAGGCGAGCGCACCAGCCGTGGGCTGTGTTTCCGGGGACGGTTGCAGGTTAAACGGGCTTCTCTTCCCCCGTCCTGCGCAGTCCTGAACAGTTAGGGACCGAGCAAGTTCCTAACAGTCGGGAAAGTTCCAAGTGACCTGCAGCAGTTTCAGAAGTTGAGCTATAGCCGAGGTAAGTTGCATTTTTACGCGACTCTTCGTGATCGTGTACCCGGATCTACGCGCGCCTATACTGTTGCAACTCGCGCTATTTCAAACGAGCGAAGAGCCGTTGAAATGCGATTGCTCGGTTCTGTTTGCGCTGCTCGTCGCGCGCCAGCGTGGTGAAAGACGGCGTTCGCGGCCATCAAGCGAAATGTGTTCGCGTTTGCCTATGCGCGCAGACACCGGGCTCGGTAACTCAATTAGTACGCCGATGTTTCAGAGCAATACCTGGGGAACGTATTTAAGACACTTACGCGCGTTGCTGTCGCCAGTGCTTCTTCTTTCGGGCGAAACTGACTTCTTTTAAACGAAGCTCCTATGAGTTACAGATTTCGGTGGCGGCATAGTTCGACAAAAAACTGGGAAGACGCTTGAGCTTCGCCTTCTAAATTGCTAGCCTAACTTCGGTTCTCGGTGCATGCCTCAACCATGCCGTGAGGAAAGGAACGACCGTGCGCGCACCAATGGCCATTTCAAAGTATCCTGGAATGCCTACTGCGAGTACATTTGTTAAGTGCCCACTACGCCATAATTATTCATTTTACGAATCAGCGAAGGGCCCACTACGCGTCCGTGTGGCAACACGCGAACCTACGCAGCTGTTCACTTTGTTCATGCTCTTGCAGCTGATGATGATTAAAGAAGTCTGAGCGATTTATAATGGGTGGGCCTTTGAAACACCCACTCGTTGCGCAATTCACAAATTTGGACGCCTGGCGCGATCCTACGCTTCTGCCACGCAATATTACATGCGTTAAGGAGACTCCTTCCAGTACATGACATTCATTTAGTGTTTTTTTTCCAAGCAGTTTCAAGAAATATCGTGGCTCTTGCTATGCGGACCAATAAGACAGATCAGGTCAAAGGGAAATTTCCTGTCCTTTGTCGCATCAGAGTACCTAATGTTTACAAGGTTGATTTCAAATTCTTTTTTTCAGTGTTCGCTGCAGAACATCCCAAAAGAAGACTGCATCACAACAATCAATAAAACAATGATCAATAGCCTCCGGCTTTTTGCAGTCTGCAATTTACGTACCCAGGGAACAAATAGTCCTTAAGTGCTTCGCCATGTCTTCACAGTAAGAGTACCCGTGTGCATCTTAAAAAGGAAACTCTTTGATGCCAGAGACACGTACATTTTGTTAACTCGAGTTAGTACATTAGAAAACTGACGACTGATTGACAGAAATGCTGAGCCTCCGCGATCAACACAAAACACATTCCAGGAACGAGGGATTCAAAGACGCGGGATATATGAACATTCTAGTGACGCCTTAGACTGGTTTCCTGTGTTTGGCTTGTGTTTAAATATGCCTGATTATTAATTTTTAAAATATCGCTCTAAGGGCAACGGTTTCCTTTCCTGTAATAAAGAAGAAAAAAAAAAAGAAATACCGTGGCTCTGTGGTAGAAAACCTACTTGCCACGCAGACGGCCTGGGTTCGATTATCACTCGAACCCGAATATTTTTATTATTTATTGTATTTCCATCTTTCTCGATTTTTCTGGTCACGGACAAGATGATGATTTTCCGCTCACAACCAACGCCGCCGACACCGGAATTTCTCCGAAACGAGCTCTTTAACGCTCTCGCGTTAAAAAAGTAGCCTCGGCGTGTGTACAGAGATGCGTGTGTACACAAATATGCCCTCGAAGGTGCGCCGGCCACAAGTGTATTTGCATGCGCTGTCTTCCAATAACTGGTGCTCTCTCGTCCATGGGCTTGTCAGCGATCAGCCGTTTCTGATATGGCTGTGTGATCTTTTATCGAGGTGTTATCACTTTTCTACGTTTCATTGTTGCCTTTAATCGATGCATTTCATTGCTTCAAGCATGAACGCCATTGTAGCCTTTAGTAACAGAAGTGTCGCGCTGTTAAGCACGCGGTGGATGGTCCAATTGCCCGCATGGAGAAAGGAAGAATTTAGGAGGGATTATTGCGCAATGCGAAAGCAAGAAAGAAAGAAAGAAAGAAAGAAAGAAAGAAAGAAAGAAAGAAAGAAAGAAAGAAAGAAAGAAAGAAAGAAAGAAAGAAAGAAAGAAAGAAAGAAAGAAAGAAAGAAAGAAAAGCAGTAGGGTCGGACACGCACACCGTATGCTTCACTTGCCACCATTTTCCCGACTGGTGAAGGACTCCCAATTTTCGCTCTATTCGTGATGTAGTACGTTATGGATTCGTGTGAAAACGGGAGCCCCAGTAACAAAAGGTTACGCAGTGAACTCTCCCAAATACCATAAACACGTAAATAATGATCTTAGATGAGTATACGTTTGGTATTGTTGCAGACCAGCTGCTCTTCGTGAGAACAAACACCTTCATGTAGAGTAAGGAACATTCAGCGACTGCTTAGCTAGAGAACACAGTTACCACGGAGTAATATTAGGAGGCAGGATCAGACCGGATGCTAACGTGAATTTTGTAACGAGGAGCGCGTCGAAAGGGACCCTCAATTCAACATGATCACGATGACAGATAACCGGTGGTTAATTAGAGCTACGCCATAGATACCAGAAGATGGGAAACGTAACCTAGGACGGCAAAGATGAAGTGACGAAATCAGGATATTCGCCAGTACAAAATAAAATCCACTCGCGCAGCACAAGGTGGCTTGGAGACCACTGGTCGATGCGTTCGTCCTAACATTGGACATAGGATGGGCTGACGTTGATGATAATGATAATTAAGGTTGGAAGTTGCCACCATTTTTATTTCCTGTATGTAAGGTGTAAGCTACATACGAACACTAAGAAACAACTCATGTATGTATGTATGTATGTATGTATGTATGTATGTATGTATGTATGTATGTATGTATGTATGTATGTATGTATGTATGTATGTATGTATGTATGTATGTATGTATGTATGTATGTATGTATGTATGTATGTACGTGTGTGTGTGTGTGTGTGTGTGTGCATGCATGCATGCATGAATGATGGTTTTTGGTGCTTTGTCACTTCTAGTGCAGACAAAATACGAGCGAATTAATACTCTGTTTTTTCAATTTATTGGCGACTTGACCCATTTTGCTTCTGGGAATCGTTTTCAGCGTTCAGCTGCATTTACCGCGTGTTGATATTAACGTCCACTAAGCTACACACATTTACATTGTCTTCTAGCGACACCTGTTCCGCTCGCTGGGTTTGTTCTGCACACGTACTTCGTCTGTTTCTTTGCTTTCTTATTTACTGGATTGCGGCTGCCGCAACAATTTATATAAGCGTATGCAGTACGTTGAAAAATATAGAAACGAAAATAAGTGCAGTGCGCAGCGAGCGTTAGGCAACGTCGATCGGTCGAAATGGGAAACGGTGCAGACGACACGTTTTTGCAGACGACACCACGAACGTGTCGTCTGCAGAGCATATCTCTCTTCTGCGCAGACGGTTTGCGCAAGGGCCCTTTATCGTCTACGCTTCCGGTCGAACGCAGTAAATGGCTCGATGAGTCGGTTTCGCAGTCTGTTTAGACAATGTCCGGACACTATAGCCCGATGTAGCCGCCTAAATAGGAGTGTCTGCGTTATATATTATGAGGTTTCGGTCGAGTGGGCTGCCGTACCACACTGTGTTACATCACTCGATGTGCACGAGTGATATCAGCAGACGACGCCAAACGACACGGCCAGAACGCTGTCCTTTTCAGCGCAGCAGACGACATTACTGTTGACGTCGTGTGAGATACACGGGATCCTTTTTCAAAATCAGATGGTCATACTAAATCGGATGGCCATAGTTGATCGTGTTATCATTCTTCTTTTGAAGTAGCGTGATTCAGGAGCGGTACTCTACTCATCCCGGTACAAAACCAGAAAACGTACTTGCGCATGCGTTTGGCTTTGAAGTTGGGCCTCCTCGCACATGCGTCGTCATAGCTACAGACATGCGCAGTGTCGGTTTGTTCTCCTGTCACACACATCCCTCTCCGTCGGTCGGCGAGAGCCGGCGGGCTCTGGCGCCTCGAGGCCTCAACTTCTGTCGCGTGACAGAGGTTGAGGCATCGGTGGACATCGTGCCGCTGCTTGCCGACGCGCAGGACACCGCCGCGGCATGCTTTGCGCGGTAGTTGCTTTAACAACCTCGCTGCCATGAGGGTGTTAAACAAGTACCGTTGTGACGTTGTTGCTTTAACCGTGTTCAACCACGGCATTTTTTACATTGAAGCTGTGTTTGCCTAGCATGTGCCGTAGTAGTAGTAGTAGTAGTAGTAGTAGTAGTAGTAGTAGTAGTAGTAGTAGTAGTAGTAGAGTAGAAAAAGGCGTAAGCTGAAACGCCATTGGCTGAGCCGGTAGGTCATGTGGCCTCGCTTTGACCAATCATGTGTAAGTGCGAGCAATTCGAATCTAGCGGCGGATTCACGACATCGCGTCACCACACTAGCCAATTATTAGACTCGCACGCTCTCCTAGCCACACGTGATCTCGCCAGCCAATCGTATAGACTAGCGAGTATAGACTTCGCCTGATTCGAGATGTGTAGACCTCGTGTAGTCCGTACCGCCGATGTGCAAGCTGCTTACGATGGACATCGGGGCGAGCTAGACCGTGAACGGAAACGACGTCACCGTGCGCTAGACGCAGCGTTGCGAGCTCGCGAAGCGGAGTCAATTCGTCAGCGGAGAGCCGACAGCAGTTTAGAGTTTGACTTGCAGATGTAACACTCGGTATATCTAAGACAGCTTTCGCTTCTGGACTATCATCACGGAGTTGATGGGACGATGATTCGTTTTTTTTGTACACGTGTTTGCGTGTGTATACGTGGTGTTTGTGCTGCATCGCGCCAGAACTGCAGCACTCGTTGCCGGTTATCTCATTAAGGGGCTTACGTTTCGGCGAGCATGGCGCAGCTGCGACAGTGTGAGTGACTTCACGGCTGACTTGCTTTCGCACGCGCCAGCAGCGCGTAGAAGCGTAACGAGGCCTTTAAACGACACACAAGGGATAGTTGGCGGCTGGCCCCGGACTAAGATGCTGCAAATTATCAGGTGGCTGCAATACACCGGCACGCGGCGGTACCCCGTGGCAAGAAGAGAATCTGATCCAAACGCCACTCTTGATTTATGCCGGTTATTGGCCATTACAATGCTAATAGCCAACCAAAAGTAAGCCAGTCTGCTGTTCGACGTCAAACAGCGGGCGCCGGCAGCTCCGAAGGGAGTGAGCACAGACCTTTGTATGAAAAGAGGGCGCCTGAGAAAATATCAACTTCTCTCTCTGCTTTTAAACTCTCTTTGGCGCTCTTTGGGCTGGTTTGGTTGCGCGAGGTTTGGCTGAGATGTTCATGGCAGTGTCTGCTTTCCGCAGGAAGTGTCTTTTAAACAAGCAAGAGGGTTTCGTGCCCCCTTTAAGTTGTTTTGTATGACACGGCCATTGTTGGCATTGTGGACTGTATTTCATGTTGCTTTTTTGTTTTGTTTTGTGAACCATAGCGTTCTTTCTTTTTGTTGTTGTTGTTAAATACTACCTCTACTGCTGTATATTCCGCTCAAGAATTTCGTACTTTTGTACTTCCTGCACATTGTTATGTTCACTGTACCGCCCACCACTTCCCAAAGTCAGGTTTTTAGACTGGCAGTATTCTCCTAAATGAAAAAAAAAAAATACGTTACAGGCTTCAGAAGTGCTGGTTTGTACATTACGAGGACGGAAACAAAGAGCGCTAGGACCGGAGGTTGAGAGCAGGCGTTGAGCACTGTTTCTTGCCCTCGTAGTAATAAGCTTTCGTTCACACTAGGAGCCGGGAGTGAACTTTTCACAAAAATTGATCAAAAGTCGGCGTGGACTAAAAAAAAAAAAAGCGGGGGGGGGGGGGTTTACGATCTTGTGGGTCAGCGCCCACATCTTGAGATTCTCAGTTAAGTAAGGGAGATGTATGAGACTCGAAAGGCGGGGTGGTTGACATCAACGTTGCTTTAAAAGGATCTTACCTCGAGCCAGTTGGTATGCACATTCGTAGCTGTAAACAGAACGAAATAAAGAAGATTGGAGCCTCGCCACTCTGCGAAGACCCATATTTTGCCACGCACGACCGCGCCAGCGCAGCGCCTACACTCGAATGACGTAGAGGAACACGTACGAAAGGCGTACCGCTCCACTGAAGCCTTCTGCACTACAAGTGATGTGACGATACCTCCGGCATTGGCCCGCCTTTGACCGACCGAAGATGTCAGTTGATGACGTCATCATGTGACGTCATCGTGTCATCATCATCATCATCATCGTCATCATCATCATCATCATCAGCCTGCCTACGCCCACTCCAGGGCAAAGGCCTCTCCCATGTTCCGCCAATCAACCCGGTCCTGTGCTTTCTGCTGCCACGTTATACCTACAAACTTCTTAATCTCATCTACCCATCTAATTTTCTGTCTCCCCCTCACGCGTTCGCCATTTCTTGGAATCCAGTCAGTTACCCTTAATGACCACCGGTTATCCTGCCGACGTGCTACGTGCCCGGCCCATAACCATTTCTTCTTCTTAATTTCAACTATGATATCCTTAACCCCCGTTTGTTCCCTGACCCACTCTGCTCTCTTCCTGTCTCTTAGAGTTACACCTATCATTTTCCTTTCCATCGTGTACATCATGGCAACGTCACAAATTTTGGGTGATCTCTGACGTCACGATGACATTGATACGTGCCGTCATCGCTCGCGTGCAGGAGGTCACGTGGTTTTTTTTTTTCTGTTCGCGGACGGACGACACAAAATCAAGCAGGTGTGCCATTTGCAGCTCCCCTGCAAAAGCACCAGAAACAACCACAAGACCCGAGCGCGCGTGATATTTATGAAAGGTTTTTTTTTATGCATTGCTGAGAGCTAGTCTGGCGTTGCAAGCTGCCGCTCGCCTTGACTGACAAGTTCGCTATACATACCCACGACCAAAGTATTCGATACACTCGCTTCTGCTGTTTATCGTAAAGCTCCAGCGTCCTGGCACGTGCATGGTTGAAAGAAGTAAGAGCTCACCACCTAATGGCCTTCTTGAAGGTATATGCGCGCACGGAAGTAGTTCACTTGGCGACTACTCTGCGACCCTGCACGGCTGACGAGGCAAGTTCAGACAAAAACGCAAAAAAAGGATACATATGCAGAAAGCAGAGAGAGAGAGAAAACGTCTCGTTCTGAGTGGTCAGTCAACTCGCGCCAGCTTCTTGACGACGTCAGACTTGCCCCTTTTCGTATGCTAACTAGATGAGTGGCGGGTAAAATGCATCGCATCCGAAACGCGGCCACAAGAAGGTCGTCAAAAAGCCGACGCTAGCCGAGAGGCGGCACAGAGTGAGCTGTGTTCCGCGCGGCGCCGCTCTAATCTCGCAAGGACCTCGCTTTCCCTCCGCGTCAACGCGCGCACTCCTCTCACGCAAGCGAAACAATGTACTCGAGCGGCGGAGCGGAAAAAACAACAAAAACAACAAAAAAGAAAGACACCCTTCCGTGCAGCAACCTATTGACGCGTTTCGCCGCAGCTGTACGCTGGCGTGCGGCAAAGCCCTCTTACTGCAACTCTTCCCACTCCCCGCTACGCTGTCCGGCTTTTACGACGGCTGGCTGTGGCTCCGAACGACCTTGTTTTACGACGACCGTCGCCAGAGCATTTTCGGAGTTGCTGACGAGAGTGTGACGTTTCCTCGATTCGCGAGAGCAGCGACCCATTGGAGTGGACTCGTGTCGTTTGTTACACGGCTCGTGAAACTACGGTGATTCCTCAGAGCACGTGATGACGGGCTTGTACTTCAATTGCACAAAATTCTTCGCGCAGTGCAAGCATATACCTGCATGTCATCAAAACGAGCCTGGATAAAGCTCGCGCAGTTATCTCTCTTTCATAAGTTTACTAATAAGGCGAAAACCTTAGATGCCTTGTCTAATGCGAAAATTGACCGTTGGTGGCGTCCGCGTCGTCAACACACTGGCGTCAACGCGAGTAATGCAAAAAATAATCATCACGTGATTACGTCACATATGGCGTCATGCGCCAGAGATAGTCGACATTTGTGGCGTCATCATGACGCCACATAAGGTGGCGTCACACGATGACGTCATCGCATAAAATCGTTGCTTGGTGAAAAGTGGACCGATCCCGGAGGCTATGTAAAACCAGGTGAGCTGCAGAAAGCTTGCAATGCCTACGATCCTGGAAGCAGTGCAAAACCACGCTAGGTGAAAAAACCTTTCGGAAGGGGGGGGGGGGGGGTACCACATTGACTGAGATGAAAAATAAGAAGATTGCTTTTGCCTTCGAGTGGACTTAAGGTGAATGCGCAAGGGATCCTGTGACATTTATTCATTGACTGGCTAGTGTGACAGGAATTATAACCGTAAACACGAAATTATCTGTAACCGCCCATCAGACGTTTGTGCCATATACGTTGCCGATGGTATCAGAGTACTGTTTACAATGCCAAATAAAGTAAAACGAAGGACAATTCCTGTTTGTAAAGTTGTCAAATGAACGTTTTTCTAGCGGTCATTTGCTGTACGCTGCCATCACGGACTAGTTCTAACTTACCGGGCTCCCCATGCTTATGTCTTCGATTGTGCGGTGGGTTTAGAATTATCGTCGCGGAAAAAAATGCTCGGAACAAAAACGTGTGCATAAGCTGTTCAATACACAATGAACGGGATTGCCATTGTTTGTTACCCTATTCCAACCTTTCGGTAACTGCTTTGGTGACAGCGACTACTAAAGCTGCAAGTTTTGTATTTTCGTAGTATAGTTCATACTTTAAGAAAAGTCCGCAGGCTAAAAAAAAAAAACGCTTTTAAAAGACCGCAGGCTAAAAGAAACACTTTTAGCCCGCGGTCTATCGGCTTACCATTCTGAAAAAACTGGCGAACGAAGAAAGTCGCACGACCCCTATGCACTCGCCCGGACGACTTAAAAGCGGAAGACTTCATGTGGACACGTGGTTGAAGATGTACAGCGTATTTTATTAGACTGCCCACGATATCAGGACGAAAGACTACAGCTAATACGAGATTTAATGAAACTGGACCGCAGACCCTTCCGCCTTTGAAAAAATGCTAGGTCCATGGCCAACATACGCCTTGCAAAAATGCGAATTACTAGCAGTCATCAAGAAAGTCACAAGAAAAGGCTCGAGCACTCACCCCCTGTTTACTGTTTTTTTCATAGCAGTCAACAAGTTCCTAGAAGGAAGTGGTATTCTTGGAAATTATTGAGAAAACCTTTTTTTAGACTGATTTCAAGCTTATAGTTTGACGTGACCACGTCGTCGCGTTAGGTGTCGCTTCACACGAGAACTCATTCTGCGTCCCTATGACTGGACTTTGCCGATTTCAGTGCTAGTATGTGACTGAACGTTGCGTAGCGTTATTTACAGTATATACGGTGTTCGTGTAACTGCATTTTAAGGGAACTATAGTGTTATGTGACGAGACTCTAGTTTGTGTGTTTTTTTCCGTGCTGTTCTGTGAAAGGACTTACACGAACGCTGCCTAGCTGCTCTTTTGTGTAATTTTTGTTTCATTGCTGTGATTTTCACGTATCCTATCGGCTCTGAAAAGGAGTAGCCGGCGCTATACAAAAGCGCCAACATCTCCTACACACCACATAATAAAAAAAAGTTCTCTTTTTCCTTCTCACTCTGTTGAATTAATCCGTGCTCTCTCTCTCTCGCCCTCTCCCCCCCCTCCTTATTCAATTGACGCTTTCTACACCTCAAATGGTTGCACTGCTTCAGGGATCGGCCTACGTCTGACCAGACGACGATGTCACGTGGTGACGTCATCATGTGAAGGCACCCTATGCAACGTCACGATGACGGCACAAATTTTAGCGACCTGCGAAGTCATGATGACATCACGGATCACGTCATCATGACGTCGTCTCCGATGAATCGACTTTCGAGCACCGTTCGTGTTGGCGCCGATGCCGACGGTCACTTTATTGCGTTAGGTCAGGTATCGAAGGCGTTAATAAATAGACTGAATCAAATCAATCAGTCGTCATCGTCAGACTGCCTCTCATGAGCTTCGTGTTTGCGGGCACACTGCGTTCACCACGCGAGTTCCTACAAAGATACATTGGAACGGAATAAATCATTTGCTTGGCAACCATAGCCTCTAGTTGAGTGACATCACTGGCGCATAAAAAAAAAGTTGTATTATATCGAGTGTACAGAGCAAGCTTTCGATTAGGATGCAGTTTTCTCTTTAACAAAGTTGCTAAATGACAACAGCTATCACGATCCTCTTCATGATCATCTTAATCGTGAAACTCCTGACATTGACTTCGAGGTGGAGCCGGCAGAGGGCGACGTGACAAGCAAAAATTATGGATTACGAGCAAAAAAGCAAACGTGCCCAGAACACGTAATTTAACTTTTATCTTCCTGGGTTCAAAAGAACTACCATTATTCGTTCCATAATCATGTCATGGATCTTGTACGTGAGAACCTACCAATTATTTCACAACAACGTTCCTAAGGAAAAAAAAAAAAAAAGTTGGGGTCTGCGACGCTGCAGCTGCTTCGTTGAATCACTGCAACAAGCTCACGACCGGCATTTCGGGCCTTCACCGCACGTAGAGGTCACGTGGACTCTGCCATATATAAGTAAGGAACACAAGTGAAGACACGGTGAGATCGAAGAGGTTCTCAACGAAATCGCTGTACTAGGCACTTGTAATGTTGCTGCCTTTGTACCGCAAGTACCTACCGCAAGTTAAGGCACCAGAGGCTCGCGTCCAACGATCCACAAAAGAAAGCAGATTTGATTCGGGTTCTGGCGAGAAAGCGCAGGACTTCCAATCCTAACAGCTTTAGTGGGTCACGTCCTTCGAAGGCACGTGCGGCGTCCGGATCTTGCTTTTGAGACGAGTTGCAGAACTCAGTCTGCCCTGCTATTGGATCTAATGCGACTGTGCGCGGACGCCATGCGGCGCTTATGTTGTGATTAAAAAAAAAAACATCGGTATTACTGCTATTACTATTATTGTTCACGCACTTCACCACACACCGCACAAGTTTTGCTATCGCGATATCAATTATATCGACACTACCGGCGCATTTTCTCGCTGTCGCCGTCGGCGTCGGTGTCGCCTGTGAGGTTCCGTACAAAGTCCCAAATTGATCACACCGCCCCGCGCATCGTATGTTTGATGTGCAAGTGAAGGCGTTCAGGGGTTCCCGACGATCGCTACTCAAGCAGAGATGAAAGCATGGGACGGTCCCGGAGGAGCGGCGGCGTATCTCGAGCCTTTATCAAAGAGCTTTGACAAAGGCCGGAGCCCGGTCTAAACAAAAGAACAAATCTTTCTATGTATTTTACTGCGAATGATCATTTCGACGTAACAAATGCAAGGATGGGACGACGAATAATCTCTCTGGTTTACGGATTTTTTTTTTTTCGGTTGGTGCACCAGCCGAGAACGCACAGTAATAACGCTATTTGAGAAAGTTTCGTCGTCACTTCCTTGCATCTGTTACGTCGGGTCCACTGTGTCCGACGCCTTGCCAACCGCCTATTTCACCTTTAGTTCACGCGCCAACGCCGTGGTTTTTGTCGGTGCCTCGACTTCGTCTGGGACTCGGGCTTCAACGCTTTCATTGTATCGACGATTTTACGTAATACATAGGGGCGGCGCCAGCGTGGGTTGTTAAACGAACGTTTTCTTATTTTAGCAGCGAAGCTGTTTAAGCTAGCCGTAATGTGCGGCCTGTCAATAAACTATCATCATCATTAACGGGTATGTGCCACAGAATTTGGGCAGATTCCATAACTCACCGCTACGGCGTGGCCTGTAATAAGTCTGAGAACGAGTACAGAGAGAGAGAGAGAGAAAGAAAGAAAGAAAGAACGAAAGAAAGGAAGCAAGTGAGCAACAAACTGAGAGGCGGTAATAATTAAAAAGTTAATTAAGAAATGTTTGTTAATTACTTATTTGAATGTATATTTACGTGCGGCAAAGTTTTTCCGCCTCGGCATAGAGTTCGTTTGCGAAGACGACAGGGGCCCGACTGTCATAGCATTTTAATGAAAAAAAACAGTATTGTCTACAAAAAACAAAATAAAAAAACACCATGTACAAGAGGTATGTTGCCATTCAGTGAAGAAAGTGGGGATACCCACCGAAATGGCTTTTTTGGCTTTTCGCCTTATCTCCTATCGTAATGATGTTACTGTATGGACAATGAATGAATGAGTGAAATAACGAATGAATGGGTAATTAGCCAGGAATACCGAACTAAAAAGAGGTCTTTGTGTTCGGTTTGCTGAGACGCACATCCCGAGATTTCGACAACGCGTCGCAAACATTAGGCCGCCCTAACGTTTGTGAGACAAATTCCACTTAAAAGAAATAGCTCGGGTATATTCTACACAAAGAGCATATATCTCTCTTTGTGGTGACGCTCACAAAAGCTAGCCTTATTCCTCTCCACGATTTCACCGGAGCGCTAGGCTGCACGGACCATTAAGCTGGCTGCCATTTTGTTATTGCTTACATGGTCTAGATGGATGACGCATTCATGAATAAAATCGAAGTAGAACGGAAAGGAAAGCGACGATGCTAATTGCAGATGAAGAATGAATAGCAGCGAGAACGCAAAGAAAACGCAAAGATAACTGAAAAAAAAAAGAAGCCATTTTCATCCCAAGTGAAAGCTGTACGAACTGCGGAGCATTCATTCGCCTGTGTTTCCCCGTGTGCTTATCTTGTGATTAAATGCTCTTTTTCGTTTCAGTTTCTTTATTTAAGATATACACACACGCGATATCACAATGTTTTATTTCATTTTCTTTTCCTATTCGCGTGATTACCTGATTTTTTTCACGATTACTTATTTTCTGTTCTATGGTCTCCTTTTTACTGTTTTAATACTGTGTGCTGCTCTGAGCGCAGTGCGCCTAACGCCCGGCGCTGGCGTTTCGCTGTCGCTTCGCTGGCTCGGACAGACGAATTAAGGTCTGAACACACGTGCGCGTTGCAGCGCGTCAGCGCGTGACATTCTGACGCGGCGTCGCGCCCTCTCCCCATAGGGAGAGGGCGCGACGCCGCGTCACAAAGTCACGCGCTGACGCGCTGCAACGCGTGGCTTTTTGACGCGGCGCCGCGCCCTCCTCCTATGGGGAGAGAGGGCGCGCGGCTATGCGAAGCTGCGCGCCCTCTCTCCCCATAGGGGGAGGGCGCGACGCCGCGTCACAAAGTCACGCGCTGACGCGCTGCAACGCGTACGTGTGTTCGGGCCTTTAGCCTTTCGGCGACGCTGGCGTTCCAAACGTGCAACCTGCTTGGCTTACGTTTGTCAAGCGTGGGACCTGCGTGACGCCAGCGCGAGACATGAGACGACCACAGGGCGATCCCCTAAAATCCTCCGCAGTTAAAAAAAAATAATAGAAGGGAAACAGCTCTGCAAGCCACCGTGATTTTCGGCGTACAGACAAGGTCGTGTAAAAATGTACTGAGAAATCAAATATTTAGAGGCGACACTGCGTTCCTAATAAAACCGCAAGGCAGCAAAATCGACAAGATATATCCGGGTCGGCGGCGACGAATTCTTGCAACGAATCAGATTTCCATATCAGAAACGGCTCATCGCCGTCAAGCCCGCAATCGCGAGAGCGTAAGTTTATCCGAAAACGACGCGTACAAATACGCATGTAATTGGCGCGGCATCGAGGGCCTATTTGTGTGCACCCACATTTCTGTACACTCGCCGCTTGCTCGCGGGCGCCGGTTTTTTCGTGAACTATGCCGCCGCCGCCGCCACCGAAATCTGTTATTCGTGGAAGATGGCTTAAAAGCGAATTCCCTAGCGCAGAAGACCACATTGAAAGCTTCCGCGGAGCGCCGCCGGATGCTTGGAGAGCTGAGTGTTTTAGCAGCGACGGTAACACCGTACTAGAGTGTACTAACCGTACGGTGAGTACGGAATTACAGTACCATCGTGGTCGGCACGCACCTTTTTAAAAACTTTTTAGCTGCGCGAGTTGCACGTTGCGTGCGCTAACCTGATGAGGTAGCGCACGCAACGATGATGAGGTAACGACGGTACGGAATTTCCTTACTTGCCGTACGGTTTTACCGTCACTGCTAAAACACCCTAGTATAAAAGAAGCGGCGTTCACGCGACTCGGCTTGCAAGGGAGCGCTATGGAAGACGCTGAGCCGAATGAAGCATGCAACGCCAGACTTGACAAGAACATAATGAGGCACTCGTCGAATTCTGACGTGACGTTTCTGGCATCGCCACTAAGGCTCTCGGCTTCGAGTCGTCTTAACGATAGTATAACAGACCCGCGGAATCCTTTTTTTTTGACTACATAGGGTGCGCGGGCTAAAGAATTCCCCGCCAGATTTGCGCCGCTGATGTAGTCGCCATCGCAGCCGCCATCATGCCGCCGGAGACGCGCTGTTACAAATTGATCATTGCTCCCGGAACCGGCTGAGCATCGAGTGTGCCGCTGAATAACACATTGCGAGGACAGACGATAAGCAGACGATAAACAGACGGTAAACAGACGGTAGACAGAAAGGGCCCCTTCGTCGTACGCTTCTACTTTCCTCGTTTGTTACTTCGTATCAGCCACGGTTGCCTCTGCAATGTTGACGCGTATGTTGCTTGTATTATTTCTTGTTGCTTCTAAGTTGTTTCTTGTTCTACTGGTGCTTGTATCGTTATCTAAGCCGTATTGGTTGCCTGCTCTTTGATGGGCAGCTTCCGGATGCGTTGCGCTTCTTGTTGTCTTCTATGAGATGCTGTAAGCTGTTACCCCTTCAATGTATCGCACCTCCTTTTAGGCATAGTGTTTCCTACAATATTTACTGGAGGGAACTGTGGCGCTGGGATCGTACTTCCGCCATGCAAATGATGTATTTCACATGGATTCGTCCAGTCTTTGTGCTTGCGGCTTCGAACGCACTCGTGGCTTTATTTATTGTTTTGTCGTGGCTCTTGTTTCGGATAAGAGAACGGCTCATCGTGAACCTCGAGAGCTGGTTTGAATTAGTCAGCCCAAAAGAGTCAAGGTGGTGAAGTAGGACTGCTGAACTTTTGCTGAACTTCATCTTGCGATAAAGCGGCTGCAGGTTACACGGAGCCGAAAGAAGGAATCTTAGGCAAAACCGTGTATTACCCACTAGATCACTCACTTGCCGGCTGATGCGCCATGCGTTGCAGCTTCCATAGATACTAGCTCTAGATTTCCCACTTAGTACACTGCTATGAAACCCTATTTTTAGGGATCTCGTTTTTCAGTTTTTTTTATTTCATTCTTTCATCTACGGCTTATGTAATAGTCGGTTCGTATGACTCGTCGTTTTTCTTTCTTTTTGCTGCTCTTGCACTCCCCTGATAATATTGTCACGTGATGCTGTAACAGGAACCTGTAACTAGCAGTACAGCAGAACGTCAGGCTGGTCCGATCACTGGCACAACGACCTCATCGTCTTTTTCGCGAGCTCGTCCTCATCATCTTTTCGACAGCGGCACATACAAGCCTGCCAAGAACAGTACTATAGGCGATCTTTGCTCGTGGCATATTGTTTTGTTGTATTTACCATTCGAATTTATTAAAATATCGTGATGAATTGAATAAATGCGTCTCTCCTGGGCTTGTTTTTCACGCGAAGCTTGTTGCCAGTTACAGATTTCGGTGGTGGCGGCGTCGTAAGCGGAAAAAACTCGGCGAGTGTACTGACACACGGCCGTCGAAGGTGCGCCGGCCACATGCGTATTTCGTTTGCGCCGTCTTCCCATTACTGATGCTGTCTCGATCGCGGGCTTTTCGGCGATCAGCCTTTTCTGATATGGCAATTACAGACTTGATTACGCACTATAATCAACAGACAAACAACAAACAAAAGGAAAGACAAAGAAATCCAGAAAAGAACAGACTAGCACAAGAATTCAGCACAGGAACAGACTAGCACAAGACCAGCACGATATTCAGACAAGAAGAAATACATTAAGAGAAAAACAAACAAATTACAAGACAAAGAAAGAAACAAAGGGATAGAACACAAAGAAAGACAGAAAGAACACACAAACAGAACAAGAAAGAAACGAGCATTCAGGCAAGAAAGAAAAAAAGAAACACACAGGAAAATAAACACGAATACGTACAGCCAAACGAACAAAACACATTGCGGAAGTGGGACAGACGTTCTCTCTCGCAGCAGACGACAAAACAGAAGACAACAGCGACGCAGACAGAGCAAGTGTGACACCACGAGACACCGCGGGTGTGAAAGAGGGGCCGTCGTGCAGAGGGGCACGACATACACCCTCACGGAGACGCTAATTACCTAACGACTGCGAGCTGCCTAATTAGCTTTCCAATTGGATGACTAATGACACGTGTCGCCCCGGCCTGGCGGCGGGCATCGAATCGAAAAAGTGGGGGCACGTGCCGTGAAAAGATCACTGCAGGCTTCGTTGGCCACTCTGTGTGTCTTGCTTTTGAGCGAAGCTTTTTACGTCTCACGACTTAACCTTGTAGGTGCGACTGCAACAACAACAACAAAAAAAAAATCCTGCGCTAATGCTGTTCTCGTGTAGGCCGTCGTATCGTTTCAAATAACTCGTTAACGCATTTAGCTGGTGTAGTTGGTATACTGACTGAATGCTTCCATATTACGAGCGGACGCGCACAAGGACTACATAAAAGGGCTGGCGGTTATCCCACGTCTTTGTCTGTAGTCCTTAGGCGTGTTCGCTAGTAATACGGAATCGTTTCAAATCCCCGCGCTAAAGTCGTTCTCGTGCAGCGATTGGTGTAGTTCTACATTCTACGCCTATGCAGATCCACTACCGTGAAATCTGAGCAGGTGCGTAACACGGGCCACCCCGGGATTCCTTCGGCATTCGCGCGCTTGCCGAGGCGGTGGCGCCCTCTCTTGGGCGGGGTTTCAGAAACCGTTTCCTGCGATTTTAGGTAAGCTACTGCGTTTCATTCTTGGTTATTTCTGTAGTTTATATTACTTCAGACCTTGTTAGTTTATTTTGCCCTGGTTTCGAGCGTTGTTAGCCTTGCTTTAGGCCTGTGTCGACCACTGCGTGACCACGCGACATGAGACAGTCAATGGACAACAAGCCGGGTCCCTAGAGTGCTACGCACTTAAACGTCCGGCGCCCGCGAGCGTGCGTAATTACGGTTGCACACAAATAAGGCCCTAGAAGGTGCGTCAGTCTCACATGCGTGTTCGTACGCGCCGATTTCCAATCATTGATGCTCTCTCGATTGTGGGGCTTGCCGGCGATCAGCCGTCTCTGATACGGCAATCTGATCTTTTAGCGAGATTACTTGTCCATTACGTTGCGACATTTCATTAGGGAGTTTTCGAATAGGGGCCCCAATCGTTTTGGGGCCCCAAAGAAATAGCGTCGAGGACATTGCGCATGCGCGAGACCCCAAACAGCATTTGATTTTTGCGTTGGGGACGCTGTTCCCCGAATTTAGCGCGAGCCCCAAAGCCTGCCCCAAAAGCTTTGCGTCAAACAAACATTACGGCACCCACTGAAGCGACGGCTCTAGGCCGAGACTATAGGGTGACCTCGAATACGGGGAGTGTCCAAAGCGACGCAGACCCTATTCGAAAACTCTTAGCTCCTTCTTTACCCAAAGCGAGCACCCGCAAAGGGATTTGGGGCCTCTATTGGAAAGCTCCCTAATATCTCCTCGATATGAACGCATGACAGACGTTGTTGCCTGTAGCAAATGAAGCGTTGAGCTGCTAAGCAAGTGGGTGAAGCTGAAGTTCCGGCGTGGAGGAAGGAAACTGTTGGGAGGGAGAATTGCGCAATGCGATGGAAGAAAGAGAGAAAGGAAGAAAGTAGTGCGTCAGGCAGGCACACGTCAAGCCTACCTTGCCCCAATTTTTCCGATAAAGCAAGACTCCTGCATTATCCTGCTGCTGATTTTTTTTGTTCTTTTTTTTTAATTCGGTTGTGAGTCATACCCGATGAAAATTGAAGTTCACACCGATATCATTTCACATCCCTCTCTTTATTAAGCATACGGACAAGATAATGAGCTGCTCCTCTTTGAATACAAAGTCGCGTGCTTGTTGAATGGTTTCGTATCTCTATACCCTTCGTATAGAACGATGCCCGAAAGCTGCTCATGTCGCGAGGAGTGAAGATTAAAAAGAAAACAAATCTTCTGACAGTACGACTTCTCTTTTTAACTTCTTTGGTTGGGCAACGTCATCTTCGTTTGAAAGACACACTATGAATTTCTCCTCACACGGGGGAGTCCGTTTCAAAGACTCAATATCTCACGACTTCAAACTTCGCCGCCTCGGCCGTGGAAAGTTGAAGCATGCCAATGCACTTAACGCTAACGTGTCATGTAGCGCTCCCGCGAACAATACTTGTGAACCACGCATTTTCATTCGTTATTTACTAAGGCGAAAGGCTTAGATGCCTCGTGAAACAGCGGAAATTGACTATCGGCGACGTCAACAGGAGTGATGGAAGGCCATCACTTGTTGATGTCACAGATCGCCAAAATTTGTGACGTCACTGTGTCGTCATCATGACGTCACATAACGTGACGTAATATGATGATGTCATCACACTACATCGTCGCTTTGTCGAAAGTGCGCCGATCACTGAGGCAGTGGAAAGCCCGGCGAAGTGCAGAAAGCTTGCGATGCCTCCGATCCTGCAGACAGTGCAAAAACCACGTTAGGTGCAGAAAGCCTAAGGGGGGGCGAGGGCGGGAGAGGATGAGTACATCGACTGACAAAAAGAAAGAGAAGACGATCGCTTTCGCCTTCGAGTCTTCTTAGGAGAACGCATGCGGAATCCTCTGAGTATTTTCTTTTTCTCCCGGCGAGGCGAATGAATTTCGTTGTCATATTTGAGCCCGGCAGAAAATCGGCCCCTTTGTGCGTGGATAACTTTTGCAGCGGTCGGCTCGTGCTCCCGGGCCGTCGTTCGCAGCTGACGCCTGCGCTGTCGAGAATAATAATGCGAGGATGTCGGGAGAAGTAAAAAAAAAAGAAATAAGAGCCGTTATTACAAAATTTAAGGCACTTGGAATGCTTTGTAAGGTTCGGCGAGGCACGTTTGACGCACGCATATGCTGCAATGAACTCGAATTGAGCGCAGTACGTAAAAAAAAAAAAAATGGATTTCGACAGAAACATTGAGAAGCCTAGAAAAAGAGACACCTACTTTATTAAACGAGGGTTTTGTGAAGCTTGGATATCACGAGCCTTTTGCGTAAGCTTCATTCCATAAATTAGAATAACATTCTTATTTAAAACGTATGTATGTATGTATGTATGTATGTATGTATGTATGTATGTATGTATGTATGTATGTATGTATGTATGTATGTATGTATGTATGTATGTATGTATGTATGTATGTATGTATGTATGTATGTATGTATGTATGGCAAACGTCGCAACACTGGCGACACGAGCAGCGTGTTTACGTTCGCGGCTTTAATTTTACGTACGATGTTCAGGCGATAGAACTCGTCGACCTTTCTTGAACGCACTTCTCATAATTCTCGCCGCAGTTGTGGCGCCTCTGGCACAACAAAGGAAATCACTGACACTGTGCAGTCGTGGACGTTATCGCGTCAGGTGTTCTACCACGAGACCTCGCCATTACTTGAAGATGCTTCGGGAAAATGCCCTTTACAGGCATCATGTATAAGGGTGAGGAGTCGTTCTCAGCCGTAATATTGCGTGGCTGAGACCTAGAAGCGCCCCAGACTTCACACCATGTAAAGTCCTTTCGTGTGAGAATCCGGGCGCCGCAGCCACTGAGCTACCGCGGCGGTAGGTGGTAAGAATTCATCGCAGAGAAAAGCAAGGCGGGCAAGCATGGTCACGAGAGAATAGGACAACACAAACACCAAAATGTGAGTTTTTCGGTTTTGCTCCCTTGCGACCATGTTTGCATGGCTTGCTGTCTTGCTATATATATATAAATGTGTACTTTTTACGTGCTTTTGCATTATGACTAATAACAAGCCTTCGAAATCAGAAACAACACAAAGAGAATAGCTGCACCGTCGGCTACAGACACCGGCACGATTGCTGCTGACACTTCGTATATCTTTTTCCGAGCGATAGCTCTACTCCTCCTGGCACAAACCCAGGAAACGACTTTGTGAATGCGTTTGGCCTAGAGCTTAGAGCTTTCTCACACGTGCGTCGCCATAGTAACGGACATGCGCACTGCCTCTTTGTTCTTCCGCGCACCCTGCTCCGTCGGTCGGCGAGAGCCGCGAGCCGGCGGGTGCGCGCACCTCGAGACCTCAACTTTTGTCACGTGACTCCCGCGCCGGCAATACGAAGAAAAACGTGGACCGCGCGCCGTTGCTGCTTGCCGCGCGGGGACGCTGACGCGCAGGACACCGCCGTGGCGTGCTTTCCGAGGTAGCTGGTGCTATCGGTCGACAAGTTTGGTTGACCCACGTTGAACTACGGCATTTATTTTTTAAACGGCAAAAGCCTTAGATGCCTCACCAAACGCGATAATTGACCGTCGGCGTCGGTGTCAACACTGGCGATGCAAATAATCACCATCACGTGGTCACGTCACCATGTTACATCATCATGACGTGCCGGATCGCCAAACATACCGTCATCACATGACATCGTTGCTTGCTCAAAGGCGGGGCCGATTATGGAGGCAGTGCAAAACCGGGTGATGTGCAGAAAGCTTTCGGAGGGAGGGTGGTGTCGATACATAGACTGAGAAGGAGAACGAGTCGGCTTTCGCTTTCGAGACGTCTTAGGGGAATCCACGAGGGACCCTGCGATTTCCATTTACGGACTTCAGTTAAAATATTTCCCCTTGGCTCATAAAACTAATGAGCAGAAAAAACAAACACGACTCGCGCATTACAACGATTGCACCACTCAGCCGCAAAAGAGATTGCACGAGAGAGAAGTGTTCGCGTTCTTTCATCCCGACCCAACGCGCTTCCGCGTGTTATGAGCGCGGAATAATTTATGAGCGGTCGTTTCGCGAGCGTGCATGCTCCTGAATCAAGCCGGGAGCGCGTTTTCGTACACACAGCCACTAGCGCATTGTGTATACGTGGCTATCTGCGCTCGCCCCCCCCCCCCTCCCCTTGTACGAAACTCCCCTGGGGCGCAACAACGCAGCGGTTCCCGAATGCGACTTTGCGTGATCGCCGCACTCTGTGCAAACACACAGCCTCGGTATCTCAATCGAAGTGTTTTTTAGTATCAACTGTTCTCATATTTGCTTCTGTTTCGTCGTCATGAGTTTCTGCGTGTGTAAACGCAAGCACGTCGCCTTGTCTAAACACTGTCGCGCGGGCGTCTGCTATCGCACACGCTGTTTCGTCTGCTTTTTTTTGTTCATCTGCAGCATCGTTCTGCAAGCTATGGAGCGTCGTATTGTACGTGCATGGTGTGCCCCTTATTGCGGCCAACTACGTAAGAGCACACTCCCAATCGTCTTGATTGCAGCCAAGCCTCGCAGGCGCGGCGCGGAGTCCCGCAGGAGTTCCTATGCACATTGCCCGGAGGCGTTTCTAGTGAAGCCTAACGTTGATTTGAGGCACTTTTCGTTTCTTCTTTGAAGGCGTTTTAAACGATTTCGACGCAAATTGCGTTTCTGTTCTGCCCCAATTTCTGAGAGTAAAATGCGGAGGTCGATACCTTGGTATAATGTACAAATTTTCTTAGCACGTAAAAAAACAGGCGTGCGCTGTGTTCTCTATTAGAGGGTCGAGGGGGCAAGTTTCACCACAGCCCCCCCCCCCCCCCTGGTGATTAGGGGGTGGATGGGGCGTCTCCCATGTCCACCTGTGTGGACGCCATGCGTAAGAACTTCAAGAAGCATCACGCTTGGCTGCATGAAAGTGAAGTGAGTGAGTGAGTGAGTGAGTGAGTGAGTGAGTGAGTGAGTGAGTGAGTGAGTGAGTGAGTGAGTGAGTGAGTGAGTGAGTGAGTGAGTTCCGCAGTCAAACGCGCAAAGTGCAAGCGGCGTCATTCTATAACAACCGTTCCTTTGCAAACTTTCTCAGCAGCTTTGATAATTCTTAAATAAAAAAAGCAATAGAAACATAGAATGGAGACAAAAGAAACTTAACCTCGTTAGAGGACACTGCGTAATTCGAAGGTATGCCGATAATAGAACCAGGCTTTGAGGCCATTGTACGCGACAGGGAGAAGGATCAGTGCAATCGAATGAGAAGAAAAAAAAAAGATTATAATAACATAAGAGATTTTACGTCCCAAAATTACGATATGATTGTGAGGGAGGCCGTAGTGGAGGGCTCCGGAAATTTTGACCGTATGGTGTCCTTTAACGTGCAGTGACATCGCACAGCACACGCACCTCTAGCATTTCGCCTTCATCGAAATGCGACTGCCGCGGCCGCGATCGAACCCGCGACCTTCGGGTCAGCAGCCGAGCACCGTAAACGCTACGCTACTGCGGCGGACGAGAAGAAAAAAGAACATGGATTTCGCCTTCGAGCCACCTCAGGCGAATGCACAGGGGTCCCTGTGGGTTTTTGTGGTAGAGGAGCAGGGTTGCTCGGCCTGGATAAATGTTTTCCTACACAACACTGGGGAAGGAGGCTGGCTGTAAACAGATAGAGAGAGAGAGAGCGAACTTGAAGCGCATTGCCATGTAAGTAAAGCGGCTGATACACGGCCTGATTTGAACGTGGTGTTTCGTGTGCTCATGTCGAAAAGAAGAATGGCGTAATGTTTCTGCATATCCTGTCTGTAGTGGCAAGGGCACCGAGCGGCACTCTTTGCTATCTTTTAGACCTTGCTGTCATGCGGCGTTGCGAATTGTCTGAAAAACCTTGATAAAAACAAAAATAAAGGGACGCAATTGGAAATTTGAGTCACGTAATTAGTAGAAATTAGCATAAACAGCAATCAGTGTAAATGCTTCGGCAGGTACTGGCACTATAGTGATGGTTGTTGTTCGAGTGAAGAGTTATACTTTGAGGCGAAGGCCTTAGATGCCTCCTCAAACCTGAAAAGTTACCGTCGGCTTCAACATTAACGATGCAAAAAAGTCACGCGATCCAAGATTTTACGGCTCGAGTACGTGATCATGTATCGTCGTCATGGCGTCACAGATCGGCATAATTTTTGGCGTCATTATGCGTCGCATAGGATGACTTCACGTCATGACACCACCGCAGGACACCATCGCATGGTAAAAGGTGCGCCGATCCCGGAGGTAGGGCAGTACCAGGTGAGACGCCGACAGCTTGCAATGCTTCCGATCTTGGAGGCAGTGCAAAGCCACATTAGGTGCACAAAGCTATCGTAGGGGGAGGAGGCAGCAATCAATACATCGACTGAAAAAAAAGAACAAAAAAGAAAAGAAAAAGAAGATGGCGGCTCACAGTTGATCCCAACATTTCCAACAGTCAGTGCGAGTGCCGCTCTCAGACCCCTTATGTCTTGAATTACGCTCGCATTACTTTTTCACTGTTTTTCAGTGATGAGAGTATTCGGACGGTTGGAAGGCCACCTTGATCTGGGTCTTCTGATTCGTGAATCTCCATTTTGCCTAGTGGAGAAAAAGTTAAAAAAAAAAAAAAAAAAACGTGGCAAGCCAGTGAAGGCAGGAAAGAAGAAGATGGGACACCGTCGTGTTTACGCCATGGCGTCTGACTGAGTGTCTAATTACCCTTTGATATCTTAACATCTACACCCAGGGTGTAAGGGTGTTAGTTATAGACACTCTTAAACCCTCTCATGGGTGTAAAGTGGTTCACTGTGTAGATAGACGACAGTTGACCAAGTTAAGCTTGACGGAGAGCAGCCACTCAAAAGTGCACACACGGTACTCGCGCACTGCTCCACTCACGGCATGTCCAGCTGCGCGTCACTTCATGCTGGAATAACAAAAAAAAAATGTGACTACAGTACTTTCTAAGGTCACAAAGCAGCGCATTCAACGGTGATTTTGTTAATGCACAGAAGGAAACGACACCGCTTGCCCCTGGTACTAGCTTTAATATTTTTTTTTTGCTTTTTTGTTGAGTAGGTGATGAGTTCCCTTTCTTATTAGATGAATATTGCTCGCCTAAGCGAGCGCCAAAAAAAGAAGAAAAGCGTTAAAGGATGGTATTTTTGGTAGCTTTCTCGTTCCGACGTCGTATGACAGTCTTGTCCGGTGGCCAGGCGGCTTCATTAAAGCTTCCTTTCGGCTCCTGCTTAGAACTCCCTCGCCGTCTTTTTCGTTTTCTTTTCTTTTGCCTCGCGTACTCCTCGAAGCAACAAAGGCCTGCTCATTCTGCCGTCCCGCCTTGCTTCGTGGCACGCCAGCGTTGCTTTACTTTTCTGCCGCTCGGCGACGTTGCTGTCCACTGCAATATAGCCGTCGTTGGCAACGACTCTTTTTTTTTTTCTCCACGTGCATCCCCGGGATGAGGACGCCATTTATTTAGACGGCGGCTTTCTATTCAAGGACGACCATCATCCGACGATGGCGCCCTCTTCGGGAATGGCTCGGCGCTTATCTTTTTCCTTTTCCACTTCCATCTGGTCTTGCGTTTCGAGCTATACAGCCTGCCTTTGCATGTGCGCTCGTCTGCTGTCGTAGCAGACGACGCCCACGCAAACGTCGTCTACTGCTCTAACAGCACACGGCGAGTTCGTAATTTGGGTATTTGTGCGTCTATGTACGTTTCGACGCGACGGGTGCATTTTAAAAGAAGGTTTCGTCTGCTCACGACAGCATCTGCTCACGAAACAGACATGCACCAAAGCGAAGGACTTCAAGCGCAGACACTTAAAGAAAGGAAATAATAGATTTGATATTCGTGCAGCTTGGGCCGAAATAACTTTTCTTTCAGGTGATTTAACCCAAACACAATCCTAGGACAGAATGAAATTTTGAGTTAACGCAGGTGAAGGCCTTAAACGTTAAACGCAAGCGGCTTCATGAGTGCCGTCTGCTCAACGAGCAGGCAGCTTAGTATGCTTGTCTGAACCGCAAACATAGAATGAGATTTATTTTTGGTACATATAGTCTTCTGCGCATTACGGCAAGTTTCTATGAGTGGCTTTCGGACCTTACCCACGAAATGGCGAAAGGAGGCTATTCTTTCATCAAACGTGGATAATAAAGAGCCAGGAATTGTCTTTCAAACTCTGCATGTTGAGACAGTACCCTATAATGAGTTCGGAGCAGTCGAAGTACGTTTCCCGCATTCAATTAGCACATATCTCCAACTGTCAGAATAAGTTACTTTTCTTGCATCGGCTTTGTGCATCCACTTCTTTCAAGGGGCTCGCATGAAAAACGAAATATGTTTGCTTCCAAAGAGTTAGTTATCTTTGTTTGCGGAATTACACCTATTTGCGGACAATACCATTAACCGACATCCGGTTCCCGTGATCATAGGCCTTCGTCATGCAATGGACGTAATATAGGCTGATAATGATGGTGACCAACGAGACTGTTACGGTTACAGATAAAGCACAGGTAACTACTTCGTGTACGTGCACCGGTTACCACATTGCGAACGACTTTTACCCGACAAAGAAATTGAGGGTTAGAAAAAAAAACTCACAGGGTTTCTCATGCGTACGCCTAAGACGACTCGAAGGCGAAAGCCATCTTTTTTTTTCTTCTCATCCGATGTATTGTTGCTCCCCCGCCGCCCTTCGAAAGCTTTCTGCACCTCACGTGGTTCTGCATTGCCTCCAAGATTGGAGGCACTTCAAGTGGTTTTGCATTACCTCCGTGGTGGGACCACATGTGACCAAGCTACGATGTCAAGTGATGACCTCACCAATTTTGGCTCTCTGTGACCTCACGTGACGTAATATGGTGATGTCACCATATTACGTCACCATAGGACGGCTTGAAGAACAGTGTTGCGTTTACCTGCAATAAATAAAGAACTTGTGCTCTCTTTTGAGGGTCGAAGTACACTTTTTTGTGAAAAAAAAATATTTGTTTTGTCAGTTTTTTTGTGTTTGGGCATATATGGGTTAAAGATCAGATCCCTTTCGCTACTGCGAAAATGGAAGCCAGTGGCTGCGGCTGCGGTGGAATTTTATGCGCCAGCGGCTTCACGTACTTTTTGTGCTCATTCGCCCTTCTGTGAGCGTTGGCTGTTGTTCACTTGTCGCTCTTCTTCCTGCAGGCGAACGACACGCGTCCGTCCCATAGCGAGTCGAAAGGGCAACCGCGTATAATAGCGCTAGCGCGATCACTGTGTCACGATACAAAGGGGCGCACCGAGTCGCTGGAAGTGCCGCCGCCGAGTATCGCGACACTTGCGAATGAGGCACCGGAAGTGGCGAGGGGCACCTGTAGCGAGGGGCCGAGGGTAGCCGAAAGTTGCTGTTCTACACGACGATTTTTCCACGGACGCTATTCGCCAGAACCTACAGCCGTATACGGCTTTGCTGAGAGAGCACGGTTAAAAAATTCGGCTTAGCGAAACCGAGCGAAACGTTACGAAATGACGCTAAAGATATGTATAAATTTTATACGCAGACATATATGTTGAAGAGGCGCGTATGTGCTATACAACCAGTTGTTTACAGTTGGGTAACGCTGCACAACGGCAACGTGGGCATTACCAACACCAGAAGCGGTAAGCTGATATGTAGTGATTATACTTGTCCCTTATGATGGAGAATGCACGCACGTTTCACGAACACGTGTTCATGTGTGGAAGAGGTTCTTGACGGTTCTTGAACAAGGTCGTCATCACCGTGATCAGTGAGCACCAGCAGCTGGTCATGACTTGTTATTGGATTCGGTCGTGATCGCGGTCACGAGGGGTCCAAGTGTAGTGAAGTATGAGGTATAGTACAGCTGTTGGAAATCGTCGATGCCTCGGTCATTTCGTCGACAAACTGTCTGTCTATACAGCCGGCGAAATGTCGGAACCTGAAGTCACCCTTCGCGTTGGTGAGGTTTAGGACGTTGAGGCTGGTAGGCCTGGATAGTGCTACGTTGACGTACATCAGAGGATGGCGCTTGTCGTAATAGTAGACTACCTGGGTGTATGTGACCTACGTAGCATAGTCTACAAAGCGGCTGTCAATCAATATGTCATCATCCTCGGTTAGCATGAGGCCATCGCCCAGCCTCGTAAGAAATGAAGAGGACACTGCGTCGTTCTGGCCGACTATGTGCACTTTAGGGTGCGATGATGCGAATATCATTTTTAACTTTCGTTAAGGTATTCCTCTGGGGTCGAGCAATGCTTCAATATAGCTTGCTGGATCATAGGAATACAAACGTAATGTTTATTACACTGCTATAAAAGCGGAGCCAACACTGGAACCACAAACGTTAATCTCATATGACGCCTGTATCGTCGAGTACGTATGCAATGTTTGTTGCTTTATTGTAAAATTAGATAGCCAGCACCGCAACCTCAAGTGACGTTGCACCGACATTGCGCTTGCAATGGCAGTTTTTCCAAACCAGTTTACAGACCTGGCGTGGCTCTGTGGTAGAATACGTGATTGCCACGCAGCTTGTGTTCGATTCCTGCTGGGATCCTAATTTTTATTCTTTCCATTCGTAGGGGCTACGCTGCCGATGTCGGTTTTTCTTAACGCTCTCTAATTTAAATTGCCAATGTCTGTTCTCGCCACTCCTGGGTAGATATAAACTGTCCATCACCTGTGGTGCATACCCGTACACTGTTGCCTGTGGTAAACGGGTATGTGCCACACTTGTCTGGAGGAAAGGGTTTGACGACGTACGCGACAGGATTTTCACGTTATTCATGTCATGACCTGACAGTCATATTCGTAAATCCTCTTACCCTCCGATGATAATTTTGGTCTACACCAAGTTAAGGTGGCGATCATGAGAGCACCCAGACGTAGGCGGCTAGACAGACAGACAGACAGACAGACAGACAGACAGACAGACAGACAGACAGACAGACAGACAGACAGACAGACAGACAGACAGACAGACAGACAGACAGACAGACAGATAGATAGATAGATAGATAGATAGATAGATAGATAGATAGATAGATAGATAGATAGATAGATAGATAGATAGATAGATAGATAGATAGATAGAAACGCTCAAAGTGCCAAAGGTTCGCCAAGAAAGGCTTCGCATTGAAAAACTACGAATTGCCTGTCGTACGCTTTCCGTGGCTCCTTCATTTGTCAGCTTTCTACGACTTTCAGAAAGAAAAGCTTGCCGTTCAATTAATTACACCTTCTCTATTTTTCGCACATTCTGTTGCAAGGGCGTCGACTCTGCCAGGCTTCAATGCCCTTTTGGTATAGCAAGCGAGGTTTTATTATTGGTCAGCTGCCCGCTCGTATAAAAGTTCACCTAATACGTGACGTGACGGGGCAAAAACGGTGTCCATCACTAACTGTCGTAGCCTCGAATATCGCTGGCTAACTCTCCCAAGGTTACATGTGCGTAAATGTGCAAGACAGTATAGGAAGGAAGAGCCTTATGTATGCTTGACTGGCTCAAAGTACAGTACTCACGGATTCAAACGAGACATCGAAATTTTTAGTATAACGACTGTTATTCGCCATTGCTCGAGATAACCACGTCATGTCGCAATCAATCTGGTCTCTACAGATAGTGTTGGCTCCGATCTACGCGCTCGAGTAAAAATACGCCGATATGACCCGAACTGAAGACGGTGGAGACGAAAGTATGTGCGTTACTTAGCCCTAAATTGTCCTGTTTCAATCCGTGAGTACTGTACACTTTGTGGAAAAGGAGATAGAGAAAAGAAGAACGGTGAAGCACCAACTTCCATTACCATATCGTTCCATGTCATTCTTTACGCGTGCGCGCAAGGTGCCTTCTTTTTTTTTGTTCCTGCACGTTTCTGGGAGTGTGATTAAGAGCTGGTAGTCGGCGCTTCACTTTCTATCCTTTTCTGTATTCATTTTCACTAGGTGTATTTTGAGCCGCAGTCACGCATACCCGAGCAATCTAAGCAACTACTCACCGAAAAAGAAGTCCTCTCGGACGGAAGAGCCGTCCGCCGAAGCACAATTACGAATGAATCGCTCGCATAGTGTGAAGGTTTCGGGTTCGTCGCCTACCAGCGGCAAGTTGTTTATTTACCGAATTTCATTTACATTCATCTCTTAAATAGTACACTTGAAAGAAAAAAAAAAGACACAACATTTCTTGTGCGCACCCCTCAGACGAATGAAAGGCAAAAGCCACGTTCTTCTTTTACTTGTTCTGCTCTGTCGATCGTAATAAATAGGGGTGTGCGAATATTCGAAATTTCGAATATTTTTCGAATAGCGTTTGCTATTTGATTCGGTTCGCACTGGAATTTTACTATTCGAACTATTCGAACTTCCTAAAAACAAGTACAGTCAACGTCCAATTAAATATGACCCATAGAGATTTTTTTTGATATGCTTCACCTCATAACACTTACGTATTGCGGTAAAGCTGCCTTTCAAGCTCCGTTACAGTCGAACTTGGCCAAGACGCAGTCAACGTCCGATTGAATGTGACCACTAGAGATTTTTAGTATACTTCACCTCATTACAATGCCGTATTGCGGCAAAGCTGCCTTTTAAACTCTGTTACGGTCGAACTTAGCCAAGACGCATGGTCAACGTCCGATTGAAAGTGGTCCCAAGGTTTTCAATATGCTTCACCTCATTACATCCTTGTATTGCGGCAAAGCTGCCTTTCAGCCTCCGTTACGGTCGAACTTTGCCAAGACACAGTTAACGTCCAATTGGAAGTGGTCCCTAGATTTTCAATATGTTTCACCTCATTACACCTACGTATCGCGGCAAAGCTGCCTTTCAAGCTCCGCTATGGTCGCAAATGGATTAACTCAAGGAAACGCTGGTTCCAACATGAAGATGAAAGATGTGGTAGAGGTGGGGGCACAATTAATGCTGTTTTGGACCTGAAATTTGGGCAGGAAGTCCGAAAAATCGAATGCCGAAGTTTGTTAGCATCCAAAATTTCAGATGTTCCTATATATATCGACGTCTACGAGGCAGATTTGGAACTCCGGACTTGAAGGGAGCACATCCTTGTCCGCCACATCAGTTGGGCTTCCACAGAAGTTGAAAGAGGACGAGAGGCTGAGGAAATGACATCTTTGCCTACCACATGTAACGTGTTGTCAGCAACACTTTGTTTGCACCAAATGATGTACATAAATACAATTTGGCCTCTACATTGCCTCATTCTTGATAAGACAACTACGAAACACCACCCTGTGCCAGCGCTTCATTAACCTAGCAAAAAGAAACACTTTCATGTTGCTATCTCATAAGAACATACTTGGGGATTCTCTGCAAGTTTTGCTGTAATTTCACTTCGAAGTATTCGAAAAATGTTTGAGAAATATTCGAAAATTATTCGATTTGATTCGCACTCAACCTTTATTATTCGAATTCGCTTCGCACCCAAAATTTTGCTATTCGCACAGCTCTAGTAATAATCCTTCCCTCTCCGCCCCCATCTCCCGAACCTTTCTGCACCTTACGTGGTGTGGCACTGCATCCGGGATCGGCCAACCTTTGACTAAGCATCGATGTGATGCATTGACGTCGTCATGTGACGTCATTGCGCCGTCATTAATGATTTCACGTAATTTTGAGCTCATGTGACCTTTAGTACGCCGACGGCGTACATTCCTTCACTAAGTATCATGCGAATTTCGCGAAGTTTTACTACTCAGCTTTCTTTTTTACCATTCGTAAAGTCTCGCGAAGTATCATGAGGTCTCGCGTAATCTCGCAAAGATTAGTTGGGCCTAAACTCATGAGACGTCTAAGGTTTTTGCCTCAATAAAAACTGCAAACAGAACCCTCCATATTATTTCCTTGGTGCCACGATCTGTCTTTTTTACACCGTTGTGTCTAGCATAAATAGGCCTTTCGATCGAATCCCCATCTTCTGCTCACCGCAAGAAACAAAAAAGATGTTTTCAATTTTCCAGTTTCTACTGTTATTTACTCGACAGAAGCCTTCGTCGACTAATAGCGGAGACTTCAAAGGGAGACGGTCGATGTCACCGACCGCCGCCTGCCGCTGACAAGGACGCGGCTCTGAGACGCCTAGATTAAGTTTTTTTCCCCCCCCCCCTCGATCCAAGCCAATCCGCTGGAAGCCGACGCGCTGTCGCGTTTGCGACATCCGCGTACAAGGTCGACGTGGCAAGCTTATTTGGATCGTGACGGCTCGAAACAACAACGAACGGCCTATGAATAAGCCGCGCGGCTCTTTCTTTTATTGGCGGTCCGCCCCGTAAACCTCCGCGTTTCCCAGACAAATATCGACTACACCCTGAATACAGAAACGCACTAAACGCTTAACGGGTTACCATTGGAAACCAATCAAGTATTCTCGAGCCAATTTGTCTGAGAAGGAGTAATCCGGCGCCGTGTTTTAGAGCCAACCTCAATACCTCTACCCCCAACGGTTTCGTCTCCGTGGGAGAAAAAAAGAAAAAAAAGAAAGAAAAAGGAAGATACACGCGTGGGCAACAAACGCGCGGGAATGAAAACGGCATCGTGCTCGGACGCTCTGTTTCAAGGGTACACATTCTAAATTTAATAGACGTTCTCGACTCCGCTCCTCGTATGCGTTCAGCGTAAGCGACGAAGGTATGCAATGCTATCAATCGTTTCAAGGGCGCAGATTCTAAATTTAATAGACGCTCTTCTGCAGAGTCCACTCTACAAGTTCAATAACATTCGCTTCAACCCACAGACTTTCGCACGTCTCCCGGACGAAGGAGAGGTAGACGAAGACGAGGTCGAGGGCTGATTGACGTCGACGACTTGTATACGACCCAAAGCAAGGCTTCATGACTATGAACGCGTCGAGTCAGACGGTTGTGCACGATGAGACATGCATAGCGGGTCTGCAAAATCAGACGCGCTTCTCGGCCATCGCTCCCGGTGAAGGTCAGACGCCGATCTCACTCGTGTACGATTCTCATGCCGAAGCCCGTTCAAGCGACATCGCAATGGGTAATCGTTCTGGGTGTCGATGTCGAACCACCTCCACAGCGTGGATTCGAGCCATAATATTTTGTGCGGTTGGGAGAGGGGGAGGGAAGGAACCATCTCTGTCTGCATTTGGTAAGGCGTGTGGAGGGCGCCATAAGATACACTACTGAAAAATAAAGCAGGTAAATTTTTCATGATGTGATTTTTCCATATAACTATCTGGCTATGCTGTTTTGTATGCAGAAATAGCTCGGAATTCAATATTTCTAGAAATAAATGTGCTATTTATTTATTTATTTATTTATTTATTTATTTATTTATTTATTTATTTATTTATTTATTCGCTTATATACCTAGTTATTTACAATACTGCCAATCACGTTACGAGACCTTAGCAGTGACAAAAAATCTTTGATGTTGACATGTACTGTACAGCAGCTACAAAAAAATCTAAAGCATGAAAAACCGTTATAATAAACAACAGTTACGATGACATGTTCAACCGAAGCAAATGCAACTAAAAAGAGAAAAAAAAAACTTATGTAAGCATGTATAGTAGTTTGTCAATATGCTAGTAGAACAATCAGATTTAATGCATACGTTAACTAACGGGGCAAGTCACAAAAATACTAGAGTTCATGTTATAATAGAGTATGTGTATTAGAATACCACTATAAGATTTATGTGTGGATCGGCACATAAATCTATCCGTTACTAATGTACACCGTTTGTAGTTCTTATCACATCGGCTAATGCTGGCTAATGCAATCATAACAGAGTCAAGCAACACCCTTTATGACCAGAATTTTAAGTGCGTTATGTCGTTATCTCGATCACTTACTAAAAGCTAGATGTTATTTTGATTTGACTACTTTGATCACCTTATATATGCATTCGTTTACAGTCATCTTAACTATTGCATTGCTTCATGGGGTCAAACTTATAACTGTCATCTATCTTCACTCCAACATGTACAAAATCAAGCCATTCGCATTCTCACCTGGAGCAGCCGACGCTCCAATGTTACTAATTTGTACCATGAACTAAACCTACCTAATATTGACAACCTGAACAAATTTAATGTATACATGTTTGCTTATCGAGTAGTTAAGGACCACAGCCTTCTAAAATTTATTCTCACCCAAAACCTTTCTAATTCGAACATTACCCGTTTTTCCTCAAATAACAACTTTTTACTTCCTAAGGTACGAACTAACTATGGTTCTCAAAGACTAGCTTTTGTTCTAATCAAGCTTTGGAATTCTTTGCCGTATAATATTAAGTGTGCTTTTTCCGTTTCGTCATTCAAACATCAGCTTCGCAAATTCATATTTAATCAATAGCACCATTTACTGAATGTTCTTCAAACAACTTCAATTCTGTCGTTATAATTGTGTTTGCTTCTTATTATGTTACAGTTCGCTAAGCTTATACTTTTATGTTTTACATTATACTCCTGTTTTTTAGTTTAGTGTTTGCTTTTTCATTATGTTACAGTTTCCTATCCGTTTGTTTTACATTATATTCCTGTTCGCATTGCCGTTTTGATACTTAATACTATGTATGTTCTACCATTTTCATTTCTGCTGTTAAGTAGTAGTGTTATTTTTTTTTTCTACCATTATAATAAGGTCCCCCTACAGTGTTTACACTATGGGACCTTTTTCTGTACTAAAATCTTTATATTCTGTATATGTACTAAATATTGAATAAACTTCAAACTTCAAACTTCAATTGCAGTGAACAGTTTTCAAGCGAAGCTGCTTATAACCCACAGACTTTGGTGGCGTCTTTTGCGAAAAACACCCGGCGCCGGTGAGCCTACCGAAGTGCGGCTCCCTATCGAGTGCAAAAAATATGAATCCACAGCGAAAAGTATTACGAGCAAGTCTGCTACTTTTAGATAGAAGGACTTTCACATTGAACAAAATACTAGGTCCATGGCCAACGGCAAGTCTTCAGAAAAGAGCGCTTGTTGCCTTTAAGAAGTTTCTTGAAGAATCGAATATTTTATGGAAATATTGACCTACTGCACACGATGTCCACTTCCCCTTCATACTGAAGGAATTGTGTTATGTTTGTGATAGTGCGTTTGATTTTACGTGTCATCATTTGTGTCAGTGTGTTTTACTGTGTATGTCAAGCAATACAGAATATTTGAGTTTGAACGTATACATGTGAACTGACTTTTCCTATTTGAACTTGTCATACAACACGTGTGTACGTATGAACCTATTAGACGTATATGAATCTGCCATGTGATGTTCGGCTGTGCGTATTTTCCTATGTGTTCTACTGTATTGCGTTTTGTGCCCTTATTTTTTTTGTTACTACATATTTTGTCTTCTAAGCGAGAAGGAGTAGCCGGTGCCACTACAATGGCACCAACCTCTCCTATTTCATCATTTCAATAAAAAAATAAAGGTGTGCCGGTCACCAGCCCATTTGTACGCGCAGCCTTTGAATAATTGATGATCTCTCGATCGCGGGCTTCTTGGCGATCGACAGTTTCTGATATGGCAATCTGATCTTTTAATCGAGGTGGTCGGTCATTTCACGCTGCTGCTTTTCATTGTTGCCTGGATATGAACGCATGACCGTCGTTGTTGCGTGTAGCAACTGAAGTGTCGCGCTGCTAAGCACGTGCACTCTAAGAAGAAAAGCTGTCGTTTGACTCTCTTTTTGTACACGTAAGAGTCACATTTGTAGCACTCCCCTTAGAGACGCAAATTGACGCTCTTTAGGAGAGTCGTGCATTGACTCTCTTTTCGAAAGTCGTGCGTTCCACGACTCTCCTAAAGAGGGTCAATTTGCCTCTCTAAGGCAAGTGCTACAAATGTGACTCTCACATGTATAAAAAAGAGAGTCACAGTTCTTAGAGTGCGGATGAAGGTCCGATTCCCGGCATGGAGATAAGAAACAGTTAGGAGGGAGCATTGCGCGAATGCGACAGAAAGAAAGAAGGAAAATAGATAATAAATAAATAAATAAATAAATAAATAAATAAATAAATAAATAAATAAATAAATAAATCAGGCACGCACACGCTGAGCGTCTCTTGCTCCCATTTTCCCAATAACACAACGGCTCCCGAATATTGTTTTTCTCGCTTGTATTCGTAGTTGTGTGCCGTAACTCAGCGATGTGTTTTCGTAGCCGTTGATTTTCGTATGTAAGCTAGAGATAGCGTTCTTCTTGTTTACGCGATGCTCTGTTCGGTCCCACTTCCTATATCCCATAATCCTTTGCTCACCCGAAAAGCCCGTTTGGCGCCTTTTATTGGCCCTTGCGAAGAAAACCCTTCTGTCAACGCACACGATAAAGCATAAAAGACTGGCGTATTGACACGAAGCGCGCTATTCCGATGCACTCTCACTGCATTGGATTGAATGGTGCGGCAGCTTAAACCCAGAGCCAGGACGAAGTCAACGCGGCTGAAGCGAACGCTTCCCTCGACCCTTCCGCTCTCGCCGCTGCGTCAATTTTCGCGTTGGAGTCGTTGCCTTGAAGGTTTCGAAATGCGTTTCACGGCAACTCGCTTTTTGATCCTTAAGTAAACAGGTTTTACTCCGAGCCTCCTTCGTCGGATGAAAAACAAGCGCGCTCTTACGTGTTTCTTGGATATCTTTCTTCACTCAAGCCAAGGTTCTGTTTGTCCGCAGGGATTTTCGTTGCGAAAATGGCGCATTTTGTGCTGACCAGCTAAGCCTTTCTTCGAGAAGAAGAAGAAGAAACAGTGAGTGAGTTTTTGGTTTCTTTTTATTGTCTCGTCCGTTGTTTTTACTCTCTCCTGGAGCTTCTGCTAATCTTCTAAGAGCTTTTACGTACGAAGTGAGAAGCAACTTTTAAGCACCCTTCGTCACCTATCTTTTTGTTTCTTTTCAAGTAGAAAGCCGCTCTTTAGTCTTACAGTACACCGAAGGACCAATCATACGAACCATCTCCGAGAGGTGTTTCTCTAGCGCCACCCTAAAGCACTTCAGGTGATGGCGCTGAAAATGAGCGACGAAAAACTCATTCGAAAGGAACGTACGACGTAACTGTAGTAGGTGGAATAAAATTCAATATGTAATTATCTTAACGAAATGGGAGTTGACCAAGGCATCGCATTCTTTGTTGAACACAACCTAACGAAGACAACAGACAGTCAAACCAAGTAAAGTATAGGAGACATTATTTGTAATCTTTGACTGTTGTGTAGTAATTAGGATATAAATGCAAGAAAATTAAACTTGACAAAAAGACAACTTGCCGCCGATAGGGACCAAACCTAGAACCCAGCTTTCATTGCACTGCTCTCTATCAAAGGCTATGGTCAGTGGACGCTTTCAAGCCCATTCTAGGGGCTTTTTGTCCACTGCCCACAACATCACTGTACCGTTGTAACTTGATGCTGAACATAAACTGAAACTGAAACCGTCGGACAACGGGTCGAATGCTCTGCCAATTGAGCTACAGAGGCGGTTGTCCTCTCGTCCATTTTATTGGGTATTTTCTGCGCATGCAAAGCTGGGAGTGTTAGCCAGCGCTGGTCGTAGCCATCACGGCGTGGATGGGAAGACGACCACCGCTGCACAAATACATAAACGGAATTACCAAGTCAGTGTGCTACACACCTTCGCTGACCGTCCATCCTGCCCAGAGTGGAATAGCTCACGAATTTTAAGTCTGGAGCCCTTTAGAGGCCCCGGGCTGTCGTCTCACGGCGTCGCTTGGCGTCACGCTCAAAGTACCAAAGTGGTTCAAAGCAGGGCGCTACGGGTCAAGTCAATACCAAAATAAGTCCAGAGAGGGCGCCACTGCATCACCGATGAAGCTTTCTTTAATATGGTGGTATGCTGGGCCAGTTGGTGCAACTTTTTATAAATTGTATGTGCGGACAAACAGCAGGACCAGAAGGAAATAAGTTGGCAGGACAGAAGCTCATGTGAGAATATAGCGTCTGTCCTGTCAACTTCTTTCTTTCTGCCCTTGCTCTTCGTCCGCTCATACAATTTACGAGAGTTCTCTTTTCCCGCCACGGACGCCGCGCAGACTACACGCTTGGAACGCCAGCGCTTGCTTTCTTGCGACGAACGCCAGCGTCGCCGAAGGGCTAATTCGTCTGTCCGAGACAGTGAAGCGATAGCGAAACGCCAGCGGCGGAAGTTAGAAGCAGATATACGAAATAGAGGAGCGGAGGCGAAACAACAGTGAACGCGAGGTAACCCTCAACTTTTTAAGACTCAGACGCAAGCCGAGCGCCAACATAGATAGCCGAACCCGAAGCTTCGACTCAGACAAACACAAGCCTAGCGTCAACAGAGGCGGGTGAATCCTCAGCTCTGCTCCGCAGCTTCTACAGTTTTCACGGTGTGGAACTGGCGCGATTTTCTTCGCCCATTCTGCTAACCATTAAAAGGACACTAAAAAAAAAACGATTTTTTCTCGTATCCGTGAATTACTCTTTCACAATACCGAAATCACCAGGCTTGCCGTAAGAAGACGACCGGTTAGCGAGAAAACGCGCGAAAAGAAAATGCGGGTGGCGACGCCACCTTGAAGCTCCCGCACCAATCGCCGTGAGGTCATAAATTTTTACAGCGTCTACTAAAGACTACGTAGTTCCTGATCGGTAAATATGAAGCACATTGTCCTCTGAGGGGGCCATAGACTTAACATACGATGTTTCAGAAAAGTTCGTTGAGCCAGTGTGGCCGAAGTGCGATTAAAACATTTTGAAATCCGTGACGTCAAGTGTGGAGGTTTCGGCGTGAATTTAAATATAAAACTTTAGCCTTAATTTTCTCTTCTATTAATGAGCCTGCGACGGGGAAATAATTGACTATAGAGCTTTCCGAGTATAATTTATCAGTCTAAACTGACTAATTATTTCGCCTTCGTGTCTTAAAGGAGTAGTGAAACGAATTTTAAATAGGTTCGAATTGTTGCGCTAAATAAAAACACTGGTGTCGAGAGCCCTAAATTGTGGTGCCTGGGAATGCATCGAATAGATTTGTCATACCACTAACTTAAAATAAAAGCACTTTCGGTTTCGATATCGAGGGGGCGGCTTCTCAGTGACGTGTCATTGCAGTGTGACGTCACGGGGAGACAGCAACTCGCGACGTACTAGCGGCAGATCTGTCATCTGCTCTTGGTGCACGTAAACAACGATTAGCGAATTGTCGTCCAGCGACCCCGACAGTGATTTCTGCAATTTAGGCTGCACGCAGGACGCGGAATTCGCAAACTCAGTGGAACTGTGTTGACTCGTCGGAATAGTGTTCATTGCGGTGGGGACGGCTTGCAGATGCTTAGCGACGAAATCTTAAAAATCAAAGTAAAATACTTTATACGTGTCGTCTGACACCGGTGTGTGGAGAGCGTTGACGCTGCATACCAAGGAAACGTAAAACGTCCCTTTTGCGATGTCTCAAAATCGTGTCAGTACTCCTTTAAGTTGCGGCTTTTGTGTTTGTACCGGCAGATGGCGATGGTTGTGCATTTATCCTTTTTACACTGACAGCCGAAACCCGACTTTCGCGATGAACGCACTACAACCATCTTCTATACTCATGAATCTCTAAGTTTTCCTGTCGCGATCTGGCTCCCTTAAGACGAAATGACGCGTGAAGCATCGAAAGAAAACTTGTCCACGAAATCAGCGACGCGTCCGATAACGAGATCCACCTTGACAGCGGCCGATATCAATGTGGCCCCGTTGGTTGGGACATCCTGCTACTTTTACCGGGTCCGTAACTAAGTTGCTCGTAGCTCCACTGCAGCCGGAAAGGTCGATAAGAGCCCGGCTTGTCAGGTCCAACCAACGCCGCGGGAGTAGGGCCCTGAGCAGATGTCGCATATAAAGATTGGAGGAGACCCTAATTCCCGACTAAGGTGTCTGGTAGTGCACGGCGCTCGCACGTCGGCGTTTGCGTGCCCTGGTGTATATTCCTTGGGTTAACATTAATTCGAACTAACAGGCAAGAAAGCCAAGGAAAGTATAGGGGATGTTGCTCGTAGTAATTAGGATGTAAATGCGAAGAAAGTAAAGTGGAGGAAAAGATAACTTGCCGACGGCAGGGACCGAACCTGCAACCTTCGGATTACGCGCCCGATGCTGTTACCAGTTGAGCTACGGCGGCGGTCATCCTCCCGTACACTTTATGGGGCATCGCATCAAGGGAAATGAGAAGTCACCTCGATGAAAGGACAGATTGCCATATCAGAAACGGCTGATCGCCGACAAGGCCAGGATCGAGAGAGAATCAATCATTGGAAAATGGCGCGTACAAAATACCCATGTGACCGGCGTACTTCGAGGGCCGCATTTTTGTAATCTCGAATTTCTGTACACTCGCCGGTGCCACTATTTTCGCGAAATATGCCGCCGCTGCTACCGGTATCTGTAACTCTTAAGAATTTCATTAAAAAAAAAGAAAGGCTGCCCGTTAACATGCTTGAAGACTCGTGAGCCGAGTGGTGGGTGTCGCCCATGACCCGGGGGACCTTGGTTGGCCTCTACCGTCATGGCGGCAGCGCATCGCAAAATACGGGACAGCGAGACACACTGGAGAGAACATCGTTGTGTCCTCAGTGTTTCACTGACCCGAATTCTGCGCTGTTCTGCTACAATGTTCGTGAGCCAACTGGCCCACCTAAGAACCCATTGTGCTCTAACGGGATATGACGACATCGCCCAACACCATCGTCTATCAAGATCAGACAAGATCCCGTCCCCGCGTCGTAAGCTGACCAAGCGCTGACAAGTCTCCTGTCGCCGACTGCGAACACACTCATCCCCGAATACAGACATACGCGCACACATATTTCCCGAACGATTGGCTCGCATTTACATCTCCTTTACGGGTCGCTAGGCACCATAGCTCGCGTCATCTGGGACTACGAGGAAGACCTCTCTCTCCCAGAACCACACTGGCTACTCTGTAGCTTGAAGCATGGGAAGATATTCTTCAGGGAACCAGCCTGGAAACCACAGTCCGAGCCACCGCATATATAAGCTGAAGACATGGCTGTCACGCATCGCCTCATGGCGAGCCCTCACGAAAAGAATAACCTGGCAGCAAAAGTCACAAGGTCCCGTGTGTATTTGCCTCAGACGACTCGAAGGCGAGAGCCATCTTCTTTTTTCTTCTGAGTCGATCGTATTATCCCGCCCGAAAGCTTTGCGCGCCCAATGAGGTTTCGCACTCCCTTTGGGATAGGAGAAATTGGAAGCTTTCTGCACGTCACGTTGTTTTACAGTGCTTCCAGGAGCTGCCCACCTTTGACCAAGCGAAGACGTCGTGCGATCGCGTCATCACGTGAAGTCGCCACGTCGCCACAAATTTTGGCGACCGGTGACGTCATGATGACGTCATATGAGACGTCACCACGTGATGGCGGTTTTTTGCGTCACTCAAGTTGCCGCTTGCGCTGCGGAACGCTGACGGTCACTTTTCTTTTCGCGTTTGATGCGGCGTCTAAGGTTTTCGCCTTTATAAAAGTGCTTGCTCCTCCCCCTGGCGTGTAAAACTGGGAATTACCGGGCAGGTGTTTGCGAAGCAAAGGTCTTGGAAGTTCAGGCTTTCCTGTTTTGACTGTGTCATGGAGGATCACGGTTCAGCGTAGCATGAGTTACTACTGGCTAAAATAGAAAGCACGTGCAAAACAGGGCTCACCAGAGCTGGAGGCGGTTAAACGACATTCTTCAGGACGCAAAGGAGTATATCAGTGAGATTAAAAAGGCTACTGCCTAAATAGATTTCATCGGCGGTTCCAGATCCGTGGTGTTACATTACAGCAACAACGACTCGGCAGTACACGAAAAAAGAAAAGAGAGAGAAAGAGACATAGTTCGTGCATTTTGAAAGCACAGAATGCACTGTAATGAACTTCGACAAACTTTCTCATAAGGTACTCACGCGCGTAATATATGATATGGGTGGGATCTCTTATGAACGCGAATATCGCATTTACGATAGCTCCAGGTCTGACAAAAAAATTGAGTAAGCGAATACAGTACGAGCGGGTTCAGCATATCTTCGTCATATCTGATATTGTTGCGGGACAGTGAGCAACACGAACTTGAAGGACAACAAAGGCGGCAGTTACTTTCTCTGGCACCGTAACATATTTTTTATCGTAAAACGAGAGTGTGCGTATTCGATGGAAAATGTTTTTCGCATGTAGATAAATTAACGTTACAGAATCCGTACAATTCAGCCGTGCTGAAATTTCCCGTTCTGACGTCTCTTTATCTGCCGCTGTCAGAGAGACATCTTTATGTTTTTTTTCCTCCTCGGGGGATTCAACATCAACGTCACTGTGACTACAGGGGCAATCGAACGGATGAAATAGATGCCCGTACACTTAGGCTCAGAGGTTTCCGAAAGTCCGCATGCACGAACATCGGTCTTGGGAGGGCGGGGTGCAATACCCTGTTGAAGCGCGGCTTTGTTGCATCGCAGCAACATGGCATCGAGACACGTTGCATCGCGGTGTGGCTTTGGGGGAGGGGTGGTGGAGGGTCAAGTGACCGTTTTGCACCGCCCTGCCGACACCCATGATATCACTATAACAATGAAACGGTGCATATTGGTGGTATTTCGGGTCCTACGAATAAAGTCATCACGTACACCCGACAGCAAAAGTTTGCGGGACGCGGCATGTTCGAGAAAGATATATATCCTCGCTCCGTCTGGGCGCACAACCTCCAAATAAGTGTTCCATCCTGCAGTCGGCGTTGCAAACTATACAGTAAGACGTACTGGCGGGCTAGTTGTTACATAGATGTTAGACGTTATTAAACTGCGCGAACAGAGGAGGACGCAAGAAACACACAGAACACCACGAGCGCAGGCTGCCAACTGTTTATTTCTGGTAAGCAAGAAAACAAATATTTCACTTGGGAACCTGGACACGTGACCAATCTGTCACTTTCGCATGCGCCAACAAACATAAGAACGCGGCTGAGTGAGAGTGCCATCCAAGATGGCGGGCAAACGAACACTGCTAATCGTGGAACCAAAGTGACTACTGCTTAGCGCATGTGTGGAAACCGAAAAAGCCTGATGTCACTTAGCATATAACCGGAGAAAAGGAAAAAAGGACGTAACATCGCTTGAAGAAAATATATAAAGATCAACCGATCAACAACTGTAAAGACGAAGATGTCATTAAACCACATGAAATCTAAAAATATGGCAACGATGAAAAAGCAACAAATAACAGAAGTAGAGCTGAAGGCGACGGAAATAAAAGTGACTAAGTAAACAGTCAAACTCCCCGTGAAAGACTGACGGGGTCCGCAGTTTTTGCATAAAAACCGACAAACAGAACAACAAACAAAAGACCAAAAAAAAAAAGAAAATGTTTTTACAGGCTAGTACACTCCAGGAAAGCAACGTCATCTGGCAATAACGAAAGAGACGGCGTGCAAATACAACTGTCACCAGATTTTTTAAAATATATATATGCAAGCCTTCGACAGTATCCCTTTCGGTATGGTCCCTCGACTTGAACTAGAACTATGTGCTTCCAATAATTGGTCTACAGGATGTGTTTCTTCCGTCCTCATCTTTCCCTCTGCATCGGTTGCAATGTTGAGCCGAAGTAGCTTCTGCGTTGTTCATTACACGCCACTGCTGTTCCCACACCCATAGGCGTGCGCACAGGGGGGCGGCCGCCCCCCCTAATCACCTAAGAGGGGGGGGGGCGCAAAATCTACCCCGTACATTGACCCTTCTAGTCACCTAAGAAGGGGGGGGGCGCAAAATCTGTCCCATACATTGACTTAGTAGGGTGGGGGGGGGGGGGCGCTGCGACGAACCTTTGCCCCCCCTAATGGGGAACCCTGCGCACGCCTATGCCCACACCCTTTCGTTGAAACACCTTCCCGTCCGTCCAATGTACAAGCTGTCACACGTAAGAGGAATTGAATACACCACCCCACAAACAAACTTTGTGTAATTTGTTTGGTGCTTTGTTGAGCACTGGGGAGCATTCTTGCTGTTTTCTGTTACCATAAGACACACTCTACTGAGTGTACAGGGAGACGAGAAGATGTCTTTGGCCACGTACCGGCTTCCCACATTTTATACGTTGCGCAAAACTCGATGAATATGAGGCATAACCTGAAGTGTATCGTTCTGAAAATTCTCTTTTTGTGGCTTCTTACCTTTCAATTTTCGTAAGGGACTTTTGCAAGCTCCTGTAATTAAACTGTGAGGGCAGCCAGCCAAAAGGAAGCGCCCAACTTGCTGTTTGAAGTTCATTTTTACTTTATGCTCGCAGGATTCATCAAGCGTGGACTTACTTGCAGGATAGGGTTACGTTGACCCTCTTAACAAGTTTTCAGTGCGCACTTTCAAACGGAATGGGGGGAGGGGGGCTGTTTTTTTTTTTGCCCTCGAGTTGTGATGCCAACAAATCTGTCTGTCGTGAAAATGGAGTATGAGGTCCAAGAACTGAAGGCAATGATCCCTATCAAATTAGTAGGTTAAAGTGAGCGCTCCCGAAAATGATTGAAACAGCCTTAGTACGCGATCCACTACATCAGCAAGCTTGTCCTGTGTGAACACGTGTAGTATAAACAGATAATCGTTAGATAACGGCAAATTTTCACGACATGTCGAACAGAGACTAGCTGTTCAATCCGCTGATCAAACACCGACAGATATATATCGCAAAGCACAGGTGCAAGAGATGAACTTATGCAGATGCTGGCCTTCTGCAGGCCGGAATCGGCTATTGAGTTTAATGAAAAACAGTATGTGGACGAATGTTGCCGAAAAGTCGGGACACCCTCCAAGAGAGAGCAACGCCCTCGTTCTTTGCATTTTCAGGGGCTGTTTAGGGGGCCCTTTAGGTGTCACGAACAGTCGAAGTCTATTATTAGGCGAGTTTGAGACTTAAAAAAAAAAAAAACAGTTTGAATAGAAACAGCACAGCGCCGCGTGCTTCGTGGTTGCAACACTTCGAAGATATTCTAACAGAAGTGAACTGTGTTCAGCATTTACAGTCGACAATTAAGTCGGCAAGTTTTACGTGGTATCGGTGTTATAGGTAGGCTGGTGTGACGAACATAACACTGCTAATGAGATCTTTTATTGTCGGACGCGAATTACCATTACGCGTTTAGGAGCTCTTTGGTTTGGGCAAGTTGGTGCAACATCTGCAAAGTTAAATAGCACGAAAGACAAGAAAACACGCTCACACAGGACCAGTGCTGTACATGCGTGTTTTCTTCTATCTTCGTCTTTCGTGCTGTAGGCTTTGCAGATACCATCACACGCTTTTGAGCGTCTTCAAATGGCATGAATTCACACAAGTTCACATTTTCCTACAAGTTACTCGCGGTTGACGGCCTCAAATAACTTCTTATTGCAGTTTTTTAAAGCTTAGAATAACAGAGAGCTGAGTTGGTAGGTAGTCGTGTTAAAATGCTGGGCGTGCAAACACGGACACAAGAGAGAAGTCAAGACAACACAAACGCCGTGTTTGTGTTGTCTTGGCGTCTCTCTCGTGTCCGTGTTGGCACGCCCAGTCATTTAACATCGATTTTTGAGTTGTCGACAATATCACACAGACCACCTCATCATTCGGCTCAGCCTGGTAGCATCGTGCGGGTCTCAGAAAAACAGCGAAGACACTAGCTTCTGGAACAAGGGTCTTCGACTACCATCTGTAAACTCCGTGCCCATGGTGTCACGAGCTGCCTTGGCGACGGGTCGTCTTCATTTTCAGAAGCCACGTTTGTCCCTTCCAAGCATATCTCGAAACACGATCACGCACGTAACACGACCCATCACTCGTCAGCCGCGTCTTATTCGAGCCACGCGTCGTGAACCCGCGCGTCATTTCTTTTCAGGGCGCCGTTCGAAATACAAGCGCCGTGTCCTTGAACTTGAAAAAACGCGTCGCGCGCTTCGCGAGAGCCGCGCTCAATATGTCGGCGCTCGCGAATTCGGAGCTCGTCGGAGTTGGCGCCGAAAGAGAGAAAGACACGCCAAGGCGTACGTCGATGTCGGTCTGTCTCTTCGGCACGACAAACGGCTCGAACGACAACTCTAACCTGGCCCCCTACTCTTCCATCCCTTTCGATTCCTATCGAGTCGCTCCCAGTTGGCCTCATGCGAGCGTAGGATAGAAGAAAAAGAATGGTTCAGCAACTCACCGGAGGAGTGGGCTCAGGCGTTCCTTCTCAGTGACAGCCCGTGGGGGCGCGCGAAAAAAGGGTTGTCGGCGAAAGAGACAGTACCCGTCAAGGCGGTTGCACCTGTCCGCCGTGGTGGTGGTGGTGGCGGACGACCATTTTCCTCGGCTTCGTAAGGCAAGCGCACAAGGCGACAAGACAAAAGGGTTAAGGTCGTTTTCTGCGTGATGTCCCCCTCCCCGATGTTCACAACTCGTCGTTGCTTTGTTCACCAGCTGTCCTCGCTGTTCAGCACCGGGACTCTGCACGCTTTGCAGCAGATCACCACCCGCTCGGCGTATAGTGGACTCGAGGGCGAGGTGGTGCCGCGCTGTTCCTACAGCTGTTAGGCCGACGACGTCGTCATCGACGCCCGCAGCGCTGACGTTGTTGTCGTCTCGGTCGTCCTCGTCGTCTTCAGTAGCGTCGTCCGAGCAGGCATCCGTTGTTTACCGCCGTCGACAACGTCGACGAAGCGTTCCCGCCGAGTGGCAGAAACCGCGGGAGCGAAAGGCGGAGCAAGGGAAGATGTTCGCCCGCCTTTCCCTTCTCCGGGAGCGCTCTAGCGGCCGGAACACGTTGCCGTCGGCTGCGGCACGAGCCAAGTGTCGGTTGGGTGTTCCAGCGCCGCGCGTTCGACCTTCCTGGCGCGCTCCACAGATGGCGCAGTCGCACGAACACTACGCAGCAAGAAAAAACGCGCGCTCCACTCCTAAGAGTGAATGAAAGGCGAGGAGGCGTATTTCCTTTCTCCACCTTCGCTGCTCACGTCGTATCTCCTTCCGCCCGCCGCTCCCTCGGCTTTTCCCTATTTTACGGAAAGAAAGGCGTAGCAGAGGCAGGTCGGTGACGTCACGAGCTCCGTTGCCGGGGCAACCGAGTAGTGCGCAGCGTAGTGGTAAATGGCGCAGGGAGAGCGGCGGCGCCGCGGATGCCAGCCTGGGGCTCGTCTCCCGCCGCCCCAGTCCCGTCGCTGTGTAGCAGCGTCGCTGTTGGCCGCCGCCTCTGGCTCGCTGGCGCGCGTTCTGTATCGACCGGCGCTGGGCAACGAAGTACAGCAAACGGAGAGTCGCGGGGAAACACAAGAAGTGCCGCGGCAGCGGCGCGTAAAACCCACAAAAACGTGCCCTTGGTTTGTCTCTCTCTCTTCAGCCTTTTCCCTATTTGCCGATGGTAGAAAGGGGAGAATGGCCATCCCGTTTCCTCAGTGCCAGGCTTCTCAACAGCATCCGCGAATGGCCAACTCTTTCTCCTTATTACCTTTTATTGTCCCAAGTTGCCTTCTCACCATAATTCCCAGTATCCTCTCCCCATTCCGTTTTCCCGCATACCGCGACGCCAGATTGTTTCTACTAGCGCTCTACTTAAAAAAAAAAGATATTATGCGACTGCCCATCTTCCTGTTCTCCTCCAAGAGCGGCGCTGGCGAACCCTCTTTCCCCAACTCTTCTGGCATAGGTGTTCCTATATTCCCACTCCATCCCTTAGATTCCTCGCTCCCCAGTCCCTTCCCCCCCTCCCTCACGCACCAAGGAGAAGGTCGCCATTGACGTGTGTGGGAGAACCAGGAGCCACTACGTGGAGGCGAGAGTGGAAGAGAGGGGGGGGGGGGGAGGCATAACATCCTTCATTTCTTTCTTATTCGTTCTTTTTTTCGCTTTGGCCTCTCCGCCTCAGTTTTTTCCCCGGAGAGTGTGCGTGCTGGCGTACGCACGCGTCCCTTAGATTCAGCTTACTTATTTCTTTATTTCTAAGCTTACTTATTTCTGTACTATTTACTTTATTTCGCTATCCAAAGCCGCCCCTGCGCCCAAGGGCAGGCTTGCCCCCCCATCTCTGTTTCGATTGACGGCTATATCCTCTACTCTGGCTGCTGGTTGGCGGCCAGCTGGAAGTCGTTCCTTCTATTCTTATCAATGCTCGACTCCACCGTCTCCATCTTCGCACACTCCCCCGTCTCGCTTGTTGGCAGACGCTTCTGTTGGGGCACCTGCGTTGCGACTTTATCGCGTAAACGTTTCCTTTCTTTCCCCTCTTTCCTTTTGTTCGGCACCTCCTTCACGAGTGCTGTTTCTCCACCTCCCCGAACGCAAAGTGAATCTTCGATTTCGCTCTACCAACCACGCATCCCAATCGAGAAGACTATCTCGGGGCGTACCATAACGTTTTCCCGTTTCGCCATTCAACAGTAAAAAAAAACGCAGTTGCCTTTCTTGCTTCTTTTACCATCTTCTTCTCGCGGCACTCCTCAATCCCTCTTGAAGCCTGGGATGCCTCATCGAACGCGAAATATGGCTGTCGGCGCCAACACGAATAATGGATAATGTAACACGCTATTGCAGATGGCGTCACCTGCGACGTCATCATGACGTCACAGATCACCAAGATATTGGACGTCATCATGACGTCACAAATCACCGAAGTATTGGACGTCATCACGACGTCACGTGATGACGTAATTACACGACATCGTTCGTACAGATTTCCCAGAAATTCGTACAGATTTCTCAGAAAGGACAGTTTCTTAGTGAGCGAACAGTTCGCTGCACTGTAAGTAACTTTCATGCTTCCCAATAATACGCGTCCTCTATACGGGTGTGACAGTACGAGATGTAATATTGCAGTAATATCGCGTGGTACAAGCGTACATTGTCATCGGGCGTCACACCATGTCAACATCATAACGACTTGGTGGTTTAAAGACAGCCACCCATTACAAGAGGCACACACATTTCTGCGCGTATTCTCTTAAGACCACGTAGTGGGTGCATCGCAACTTCGAAAAAGCTTCTCGTGCATAATTGCTCCTGGTTTCAAGCATGCTACCCATTACATAAGGCACACACCTTAGTGCGCGCATTCTGTTAAACACTCGTAGTGTTCGAAGTGCGCACTAGAGGCAGGGTATCGCTATCGCGTTCAACTCTTAAAGGCGAAGCTTAAGCGTCCCCCAATTTTTTTGTCCAGGGATCGAAATCTGGACCAAGGTTTTCCCGGGGTGTTCGCTCTACGAACTGAGCTAACAAGGAGCTAATGGGGCAGGTGGGACAGTACAGAGTATCTTTAGCTATTGGGGTTCCTTAACGTGCGCCTAAATCTAAGTAGGTGAGTGTTTATGCATTTCGTCGCCATCAAAATGCGGCCACTGTGGCCGAAAAGCGAACGAGTGTCCTCAAGTTTAGAATCGCCTTACGTTAGCCGCCAACGCAACAGAGTGAATTGTAATTCTGTTACATAAAGAAATGTTCAAAAAGTAAACCGTTGCCGTCATGTTCGTTATATGTACAGGTATGTGTGTATATATAAAATCCACAAAGAAAAATAGTCCCGAAGACTATTTGTCCCAAGCGCACGACTGGGACTTGAACCTGGGATCCCTCGCTCCGCGGCACGACACGTTAAACAGGTCGACCGTGAAAGCATACATCTTGTAGCATACTAACCGCGAGCAATTTGTATACACCATTTACCGTTGGTGGTACGCATATCTCGGAGGGGCTTCAGCAGGGTAGAGACTTGTTCACTGTCACCCGCGAGATGGCGCAAATGGCCAAAGGGCGACGCCCCGTCCGTGGGGCTGCGCACCTACAGGGGTACTCAGACGGGGGAGAAATGCTCGGGGGAGACGGGGGGATTGCGGATCACGTGACCGCGACGTCACGGATTAGCGAGTGGGCGTGAGCCCCCGCGCCTCCTCGGGGGAGACGGGGACCTTTTCCCCGAAAGGACAAACGATACCCCGGCGGTGGGGGATATGGCGGAATTTCGGGCTCTTGTTTGGCCACATTGTTGCACTTGCTCCTGCAGAGAGCGGTAGCGGGTGTATACGCTTGCACCCCGTTTTACTGCGACATTACAACTCGTACTGTGACACCTGTACACAGCACGCGTATGTTTGTGAAGCATTAAAGTTAATTTCAGTGCTGTTCCGAGTAATGGAGTGGCTCTGTGTTAGAACGCCTGCTTGCCACGCAGACGGCCTGGGTTCGATTCGCACTCGTAGCTGAGATTTTAACACGAAAGTGTTTTATGCCGGGGTCCACCAAGACTTCAATGACGTATTTCCGTCACGGAAAATGACATTGAAAGAAGGTACGCGATCAGATGTCAAAGAAAAAAAATCACAGCATATCCACGGGGTGAATGATGATGAGTGGGGCGAAGCAACGGAGGGAATCATCTGTAAACAGTGAAACTCTTCCGTGAAATGCGCCCAGTACATAATATAAAGAGTGTGAAACATCGTGTATATATTAAACATCAAACTTTTATTGTACTGTTGGTTTACGTGGTCCCTTCATTATCACTTGTGATCGGTGAAATGCAAGGAAGAAGTCCGCTCCCGAGCGAAAGAGCGCCAAGAGCGACCGCATTCCCCGCTCGCCCTGTGCGAATTAAAGGCAAGGCTAGAGGGAAGACAGGACGCGCGTTCCACGACGCGAGGTCGGTAGCATGCCCAACGAAAGCCAACGGAACGCGATCGTGCAAGTGCTCCGGCTTCGCATCGCCTCATGGTTCCATTTAGCGTCCCAAAACCAAATATATTGCTCAAGGTGTGCCTTGCGTTTTTCGTAGAAATAATTTCTTTATCATGTACATTAAGACGAAAAGTTGAGAGCTCACTAGAGTGTATCGCCCGCAAAGTATGTCTTTTAGTGTGATTTAACTCTCGTACGGCAGGGTCCTCGCGCCGTTGCCGGTCCACCTCGCCCGTTGACGATCGGGCGAGGTGGCTACATACAACTACTACTACTACACTTTAGGAAAAACATCTGGCGTTCTTTCGTTCTGCTTTTACAAAACATCTGGCGTCTTTCGTTGGTTTATTTCATCAATCAACGGCGTTTTGAACAAAATTTTTATTGTTTAATCACGCACAGGAGAAATCTCACCAGGCACTACCTTGGAGGTAAACAATGGCTGCTAATGGGAATGAGAGACAGAAGAAGTCGGCTTTTAGCTAACACTTACACTAACGTTTCCTACTGGAACATGCCAATGGCTGCTAATGGGAATGAGAGACAGAAGAATTCGGCTTTTAGTTAACGCGCACGCTGCGAATTTTTTATTGTTTAACAACGCACAGGAGAAATCTCCCACCGGCACCACCTTGGAGGTCAAAGCGTAAGACTTGTTACGGACTACTACGATGATGACGACTACGAGGGACGAACGGGTGCCGCCTTAAGGAGCTTCGCCCCTAAAAATCACCGAGCATCGAACCCACGACCGCTCGATCTGCAACAACAGATGCCGGGCACGCTATCCACTGCGCCACGGTCACAGACTCTAGAGGCTTTACAAACGCGCCTTTTATATCTACCACTATCCCGGTCGGCGGCGTGGTGTTGCCCTCTGGGAGCGGTAAGGTAAAGAAATTCGTCATTACTATGGCCTCCGCGATTAGCACCTGCAACGCGTTATACATCCGTCCCATTCGGCGCGTTTTCAAAAGAAGTTCAGTTTTGTCAATATCTTAACACGCCGCGAGGTGGCGACATTGGCCCAAGCGTCGTAAAAGCGTCGGCCTCGCTCATGGCATCACGCTAATCCAAATCGAAAATAGCTCTGCGACGCGCGCCTGCCTCACCTGGTTGTAACACCGCGTTCCCCGCTGACGCGCTCCCCCCGAGAGGAATCTCGGCCGGGCTACCGGGGCGGCACGACGCGCTTTGCGTTCCGCTGTAGTCCGGCCATGGTGTTCAATCATAATTAACATGCCGCGGGATGGCGACCAAGTTCTGCGTCCAATATGCGACGCTCTTCTGGCATCACACCTCGTTCTTTGATTACGCTTTCGCCGTTGACTACTACAGCTACCACAGGGGTTTGTTTAATCATTTAACATGGACGTTAGTCGTCGGGTTGGAGATGTACCACCAATAATCAAAGTGGGTGCATCCACGTTAAACGGTGCTATAGCTGCCAGACATCAATATGCATTGTGCAAACTCTCTTATATCAATGCACAGTAAACATTCATTTACTTCTGTAAGGGCACGCTTTACTTTCGTGTTATTCCGATTCCTATGACGGAGGGATCAACCATGTTATTTTTTAAAATTTTATTTGCATCTTTCTCGATTTTTCGATCATGGACAAGATGATAATTTTTCGCTCACAACCCATGAAGCAGACACCGGAATTTCTGCGGGACGAGCTCTTTAACGCTATCATGTTAAAAAAAAAAAACAAGAGGCAATCGTAACCCGCCACTGCTTATGAAGTCGTCACCATGGTACACTAGATGAGCTCACTGAGAGTGTGCGTCTATTAGAGATGTTTTGTAGACGGATGGTGCTTATTTGTCTAGGCCCATATTCGCCTTCTGTTTGCTTCCCGCGTCCAGCCGTGACGCTCTGCTTGAAATTTCGATACCAACAGCTGCGAAGTCGCTAAGCTTTAGATAAGGCGTCTGTAACACGTGCCCCGCTATCGCTAGCGGCCCGGCCCGCAAGTGACTGTCTTCTTCCAATAAATTTTCATTTTATTTTCGAAATAAGTGTGTTGATGAACTACACAGACATGACTGGTCTCAAGCATATTTTTCGTGAAGCAACCCATGCGGTCATCAGACATGACCGTGGAACGAAAACTCTATATTTTATAATCGTCGTTCAGACTACAGCCGTTCTGAAGATCTGCATCGATGTGTTTCTCGATCCTGACGCCAAAATTTCCATCAGAAGTGTGCCATACGTGAGATATGGGCTAGCTCTTCTTTCAAATGGTAACATTATCTGACATTTTATTCAATCCTCCCTTCACCCCCCACCCCTTCCCCCTCCTTCATCGCGCTCGAACCTTCTTCCCTCTCCCGGCCTCTGTGGGATAATAAACTTCGTGACCGTGGCCCGGTGGCTGAGGTGAGTTTGAGAGCCCCGCTTTACATAATAACAACGTAAAAACACACACGCGCCTAAAAAAATAATTTACAATTGCTGCGCGAAAATAAATACAACAAACCCACCTCGTGAAATAAACGAGTCTCCTGAAATTGTACTTGCACAGGAGGATGCGTAGTTTATTTTAACGTAAAATAGTTGTTATGAGGATAGTATAAGAATGGTAATTTGCAAATGTACGAAAGAAAACTTACCTCGTACCACATGTTATACGGTTCCGATGTAAATTAGCGGTTCGTAAGTAGAAGTAAAAGTATAGGTGGGGAGTTGAGCCATGCGGCAGAGGTCTTCAATCCTACGAGTTGCGAAGCTCCCAACAGCCGATCATCCAGTGGACATAGCTAGACCAGAGGCTGTGAAATTTCAAGCAAATGGAAAATTGCCTCCTGAAACACCAATGCAATGGGAGGCCACATTATCTAATAATAATATCTGGGGTTTAAAACGTCCCAAAAGCACGATATGATTATAAGAGACTTGGTAGTGGAGGGCTCCGGAAATTTCGACCACCTGTGGTTCTTTAACGTGCACCTAAATCTAAGCACGCGGGCCTCAAAACATTTTCGCATCCACCTAAAAGGTAGCCGCCGCGACTTGGATTCGATCGCGCGACCTTCGGGTTTGCAGTCGAGCGCCATAACCACCAGACCACCGTGGCGGGGCGGAGGGCCACATTATCACGCTATAGTGAAGCTCGCAAAATGTGGAAACGTGCCAAGATCGATGCTGCTGTAGCTGCTGCCTGTTTGCGTAGCCTTTGCAAAACCAAGTCAAACATACCCTTCGGTCGCGATAGCTATAGGTTTACAAGAAATAAACATTAGGCAATTTTTGTTTCTTTATTCCTCGGTGTTTCTTCTGATGCATTATAGATTTCTTCCTCCACTTCACAGAAGGCACCAGGGTTTCCACTTTAACGCTTCAAAATACAGGACTACTGCCTAGGTGGCGCTAGAGTTGTACGACGGATTGACGGCGTGAAATCAATCAGGTGCGACATTTACTCCGTTGTGATGGCCGTATAAATAGTATGCGAAAAGAAAGCCGCAAACGCGCACATACTGCTGGCTTCAACGATCTTATAAAGAACTTCTAGGATTTTACGTGCCAAGACAACGATATGATTATGAGACACACCGTAGTTTGAAGTTTGAAGTTTATTATTATTAGCAATGTGGCGATACATAAATGAAGGAGGCGTTTTACAGACTAGGGTCACATAGTCCGAAGACTGAAGGGGGCCCCACGATAAAGGAAGCATGTAAAAAAACATGCAAAGGCAAATGGCAAGACAATGTAGTATCAATAGAACAATGTTATACAAAACAGCTATAGCAAAACAACGAAACGATAAAACATAGTAACAAATAAAACTAAAACAATACAATCGCTGCATCGCAATTCTAGAAGGACAACATACAATGCTTTATGACGATAGAAGGTATAATTTCAAAGTTTTTTTGAACGTGTACAGGTTAGCTTAAGACATTATATTGGGTGGAATAGAGTTCCATAATGAAATGGCTGTGAATGACAACGATTTTATGCCGTAATTAGTGCGAACTCGGGGTAGTAATAAACTTCCTTCTAATGCGAAACGAGTGCGGTTAGTATTTTTTAGTAAGTGACAGTTGATGAGATCACTCCGGAAAAAGGTCTCCGGAAATTTAGACCACCTGGGGTTCTTTAACACGCACCTAAATCTGGGTGCACGGGCGTCTATAGCTTTCCGGCTTCATCGATTAACCGTCGTGGCCGTGGCCACTTATCAAAATCCGGACATTTGCCAAAAGTGCACAGCTCTGCTGAGTGCAGCGCCAACAGCCGTGGCAGAAACAAGTCAACATATAATATTTCTGATATTCTTGCGTTGCACGGAAAGGCAAGCTTGATGAAGTGAGTAGCCGCCGCGGTGGTATATCCCTTGCAAAAATGTGTTTAGACAGTCTATAGATTGTCTAAAAATGGGTTTAGACAATCTATTTATTTTTGTCTAAATTCACTGTCTAAATTTATTTTTATAAGGTACACTGGCCTCAGCCAGTGCTCGTATGATATGATATTGTTGCCACTCCACAATATCATCAACTTAATAAATGCACTTAGTAATCAACGTGTTAATTTGTTATTTTTACTACACGTGTTGCAAATGCCACATGTATTTATATGTATTTATCACCAAAGACGAATGTGTTTTAGTAATTTAGCTACAACGACGAAAGGCTTTGTTTGCATTGCGCATTTGTGCACTGCTGCTGTTGCCTGGTTGCGGCTCCCTGGCCTCGTCAAGCTGTAGGCTTACAGCTTTCTCGCTAGGGTGGCCTTCAGCATTGTAATTCGTGAATGTTGTAAATAAAATTTGACTTGACTTGACTTTAACTTGACATCGCAGCCTCTGAATTTCAAAAAGAAACCTCCTCTATGAATGAAATTTGAGCTTTGGCTAGAAATCTCAGACGTGCACTATTAACATTGATCAAAGTTCACTGTTATTACAGTTACCTTTTATAAGCTTGTGTTTGCTTTATATTTGCGTCCTGACGCTTCGGCAGCTCTGTATTCGTAACTATTTTGCGTGCAGTGTTTCTGAGATCCACTCACATTCTCGGCGTGTTAGGCTTAGCCTACGTGGCAAACCAAGCAGCTAACCTCGCTGATAACGACAAAACATACCTGATGCTTTGTACTCAGCGTAAGACGACACAGAGCATCGGCTGATTTCACCACTTGTTTATTTCTGTCAGCGCAAGGGCGACTAGCAAGCGCGGGCGGTCGCGTATTCAATCAATGGCGCTTCCATGTTGATTTGTAACCACAGTTGCCACTAGACTTGAACCCTTTAGTAACCAATGGCGCTTCCATGTTGATTTGTAACCACAGTTATCACTAGATTTGAACCCTTTAGTAACCAATGGCGCTTCCATGTTGATTTGTAACCACAGTTACCACTAGATTTGAGCCCTTTAGTAACCAATGGCGCTTCCATGCTGATTTGTAACCACAGTTACCACTAGATTGGAGCCCTTTAGTAACCAATGGCGCTTCCATGTTGATTTGTAGCCACAGTTACCACTAGATTTGAGCCCTTTAGTAACCAATGGCGCTTCCATGTTGATTTGTAACCACAGTTACCACTAGATTTGAACCATTTAGTAACCAATGGCACTGCCATGTTGATTTGTAACCACAGTTACCACTAGATTTGAACCCTTTAGTAACCAATGGCGCTTCCATGTTGATTTGTAACCACAGTTACCACTAGATTTGATCCATTTAGTAACCAATGGCACTGCCATGTTGATTTGTAACCACAGTTACCACTAGATTTGAACCCTTTAGTAACCAATGGCGCTTCCATGTTGATTTGTAACCACAGTTACCACTAGATTTGAACCCTTTAGTAACCAATGGCGCTTCCATGTTGATTTGTAACCACAGTTACCACTAGATTTGAACCCTTTAGTAACCAATGGCGCTTCCATGTTGATTTGTAACCACAGTTACCACTAGATTTGAACCCTTTAGTAACCAATGGCGCTTCCATGTTGATTTGTAACCACAGTTACCACTAGATTTGAACCCTTTAGTAACCAATGGCGCTTCCATGTTAATTTGTAACTATTATAGAGTTGGGGGAGAGAGAAAGTAGTCGCTCGAATTTAGGAAAATGATTGCAAAAACCGGTGCAAGCGAGCTCGCCTTTTTTCTGGAGAGCTACATCGTCTCCGCTGTGAAGAGTTCGTCCGCTTGAAGAAACAAATAAATCAGCGCCTTGTTCATTGTCTTTACTTCTATATTTATTTATATATTTACACGAGTAAAAATGAAATGTATAAAATATATAAGTGCATCAATATATTCATTTATCGATGCACAGTCTCCCCGCCACGGTGGTCTAGTGGTTACGGCCCTCGACTGGTGACCCGAAGGTCGCGGGATCGAATCCCGGCCGCGGCGGCTGCATTTTCGATGGAGGCGAAAATGTTTGAGGCCCGTGTACTCAGATTTAGGTGCACGTTAAAGAACCCCAGGTGGTCGAAATTTCCGGAGCCCTCCACTACGGCGTCTCTCATAATCATATCGTGGTTTTGGGATGTTAAACCCCATATATCATCATCAATGCACAGTGTAGTAGCTCCAAGACTCCAAGAATATTGCCACGTGCGTTTCTTATTGTCACTTTTGCTGTAGTCGGTTTTCGACCACAAAGGCTGTCAGCAACGCTCAGCGCGAACCGCGCCTCATTGTTCGAGAAGCTTCGCGATTATTGTAGATCGTTTTTTTAAGATGTCACGCAAGACGCGAACACTCGAGCTTATTCTAGAGATTGTGCGACAACCGGCGATAACGCTGGAATATTCTACGGCACATGCATAAATGCCGGCGCGCTTCACCACTTGTCAGTTGATCGACGGTCGACGCTCTGTTCGCCGCTATCAGCGCATACCGTGTGTATTGCTGCTTTAAATTAACTTTCCGTTTCTCGGCCACAAGTTCGGCCAATTAAAGAGTTTTATCTTGGACACCTCGCCTGCGGTCTTCGTCGACGTCACGACCACGTGACGATATACTATGCCAGCGAGTTGGGATTTCGCTCTATAATGGAGTACTAACATGACTTTAAGGCATTACGAAAGGGACATTTCTCGTTTCCTTGGTATGTGCTGTTAACACTCTCCACACAGCGGAGCCAGACAACACGTGTAAAATATATTACTTTGACTTCAAAGCTTTCGTCGCTTAGCACCTGCAAGCCAGACCCACCACAATGGACACTATCACGAGGAGTCAACACAGTTCACCGGGTTTGCGAACTCTGCGTCCTGCATGCAGCCTATATCGCATAAATCGCTGTCTGAATCGCTGGACGACAATTCACTCATCGCTGTTTACGTGCACCACGTGTGCGACTGACAGCAGATGCCAAAGCTCCTGCTAGTACGTCGCGAGTTACCGTCTTCCCGTGACGTCAAACTGTGTTTACACGTCACTGCGAAACAGCCCCCTCGATACCGACACCGAAAGTGTATTTTTAGAGGCAGCGGTATTTAAAATATATTCGATGCATTCTCAATTGCTACCATAATTTTCTTAGGGTTCCGGACACCCGTGTTTTTATTTAGAGCAACAATAGAAAAAATATTTAAAATTCGTGTCAGTACTCCACTGTTGCTGGAGGACGCCCCAGCGTCATTGCTCGTGAGAGTTGCGGAGGTGAGAAAGGTATGACCATTTCCGCTGAAGTATTGTATTTTATGTTCAGATTCCCCGTTCGGAATAAAAGAAAAAAAAATGAAATGGCGGTGCGTCGCGATTATTGCGCGGCGGTGGCGGCGGCATCGTGATCACTCCTGAGACTACGGCGCGGCGGCGCACGGGTCTACCTTAGACCGAGCGGCGATGTCTCACGTCACCATGTGATGTCACCTTATCTGACGTCGTGATGACGTTACAAATTCTGGGGATCCGCGACATCATGACGACGTCAGATAGTGACGTCATCACGTGATGATGATTTTTTGCGTAACTCGTGCTGACGCCGCCGACGCCGGTGGTCAATTTTCGCGTTTGATGAGGAATCTAAGGCTTTCGCATTAATAAACAGCGTGAGAAATATTGGGGCGCCTGGCACGAACTAGGGCCGGCTGTGTCCCAGTGTCATAGGTGTGTAAAAATAGGAACAACAATACGGACAGCGTATCAATATTACCGCGAAGAAAACTATAAGTTACTCCCTTCCTTGTATGAAACCAGCGCATAATGGCGCCAAGAAAAGCGTAGGGGTTGTTATTTGTAGCTTTGAACTCAAGTGTAGTACATTTCCCAGACAAAAGCAAAAAATGAAACAAAGTGGACCAATCAAATGACGGCCACTCCTTCGCCCCTGGACTGTTTTCTTTCCTTGAGCTCATCTCATGTCCGCGAATGAAATGCGCGCGTGTGACCGCCGAAACAGCGCGGTAAAAGAAAGAGAAAGAAAGAAAGAAAACTCCATTGCGCAAGAAACGCCTCGGTCCCCGCGAAATCATTTGTGGCGCGCAGATTTCGCATTCTCCGCGGCCGAGCACCCGCGCTCTACGTCGGAGAGGAGAGCGAGGAGTGGGAGTCGCCATTCCTAAGACGACGCTGAGTGCCTGCACCCCAAATTGAGAAGAAGTGGGGATATGCGTTCGCAAAAGTTGTACCGGCTATGCACAATCTCGAAGTGGCTACGCAATGCCGAACTCACTTCGGCCTACGAGAACCGGGACTCCCATTTCAAGAATGCCGCTGGGTCGCTGCCGATGAGCTTCTTTAGTGCGCTGGCGTTCTCGGGCTGCTTCCCTCGGAAAAGCGCACGTGCCTTCCGTTCTTAAAAGGACCCGTAAACAACGCCTCAAAATACGAAGAACGAGCGCGTTATCAAGGCGAAAGCCTTAGATGCCTCATCGAACGCCAAAAGCGACCGTCGGCGTCGGCGGCGTCATCACGAATGATTCGAAAATCGTCATCACGCAATGATGTCACCCTATGACGTCGTCGCGACATCACGTGTCGCCAAAATTTGTCACTTCATCATTACGTCGTGATGAAGTCACTATGACGTGACGTCAAGTGACATGACAAGACGACGTCATCACATGGTGCACTGTCGCTTGGTCAAAGGTAGGCATGATTCCGGAGGCACCTGGAAACCACGCGAGGCCTAGAAATCTCAGGGAGCGGTTGGGCGCGGAAAGCCTTCGTTGGGGGAGGGGGAATCAATACAATTCACTGAGAAGAAAAAGAAGAAAATGGCAATCGCCTTCCAGTCGTCGTAGGCGAATGTATAAGGGACCATGCGACTTTTGGTTCCTGGCGCTTTGTAAAAGTCCTTCCGGCACCTGACGCCAGCAGTCTGTTCACGTGACGGCATGAGGCTACAAGCTCTCGATTGGCCCAGACACGAGGGATACCAGTTGGAAATTGTCTCCTATCCTGCTTTACCGTGCAGTCGCACGTCCGTGCTGCCTTGTCTCGCATGACTATCGTGCGCGATCAACTGATTTCACTTCGTTTAGAGCGTTTTCGACTGCTCAAGCTTTTCCGGAGCCCTCCACTACGGCATCCCTCATAATCATATAGTGGTTTTGGGACGTCAAACCCCAGCAATCAGTATGCCTGCTCAAGCTGACATAACAGCGCGTAGCGGAAATGCGCCAACTCCTGATAGGCTGAACGCTTACTGGTGACACTGTCCACGTGTTGTATGAAGAAATATGTGGCAAGGAGGAGATATATTGTCCGTAGAAAGGGTAGTGAAGGCGTGAAAGAAATCACTATGTCGTCTTTGAGCTCGGAGTGATTTAGGGGTAAAGGGTCACAGTGCATAGATGTACATGTCGTCTTATACATGCTTATATTGACGATAACGTGCATGAATTCAGGGTATGTAGTACAGTTGTAGCAGCGAGTAAACGTACCATGCGGATGGCTAATGTTGGCTGACTAAGGAGCTAAAGCCGGCCAGAGTTGGCGAAATGACGGGTTAATATCGGTCGTACTCGGTTGTAACCTAAAAAAAATTGGCCACGTATCTGCGTGCTTCGCTGCAAATGTCGTCGAAAGACGATAGTCTTCTGCCGGCCGTACTACATGAGTCCTGGTCTCAGCCGCGGCCAGCCGTGGTGCTGTTCTCCTCTATGTTGAATCGGCCTCATCTGGTTGGCATTGATAAAATAGAGGAGGCGCTGCGTGAGATATGGACGCGATCTGGCAGTGGCGTCGGGAAATATCAGCTTTTGCAGATCCCAGTGCCACTGCCAGGTGGCAGCACCATATCGTCGGCAGAGGGCTTATTCGTGCATAGCATCGGATTTTCAGCGCAGGCTAAGAAACACTACGGTCTTTAGAAAACGTATCTATCTATTTTCTAGTAAAGGAACACGCCACCTAATAATTACGTATTGATTTTGCGCCTCAGATATGCGCTATAATTGGTTTTTTATAGACAACGTTCACAAGTATGAACGCAGCTACCAGTTCAAGATGGCTGGGCGTTCAGCAAGTGCTTCAATTTTGGCAGGGTGGCTGAATCGTGAGTCAGACAGACAGACAGACAGACAGACAGTCATAAAGCGAGACCAATACTTCTGCGTTCAAGTAGAGTGTACTAGAATATATTCTAGAACACTCTTGTTCAAGTATCTTAAGAAAGACTACAGTCTTTAAAAAATTGTCTGCTGCACCCATAGCTATACCGGTGTACCTTCCACAAAGTATAATTTGCATAAGTGCTCCCCCCAATAGCGCCTACTCATTTTGGTGATGTCAAGCGCTTGAGTGTTTCAGGTAGATGACTTTCCCATAGGGAACCCAAGCTCAAGGTTAAGGCGCGACGACAGCGCCGCGCTGCGGCTCTGGAGAGAAGCTCTGGCGCAACTGGGTGCAAGCGCAGCCGACACAGCCTGTTTGTCGGCAGCGGGAACACACGCGCGCGCGTGCGCGTTTCTCAGTCGGTGCGGGGAACTGGGGGCACCGTGCCGACAGCTTGGCACGCTGAACCGAGAGGCTTGCTGTGTGAAGCGGCATTTCCACGTTGACAGAAGCGACCCCGCGGAAGCGCAAGCGAGGTCCGATGTATTGCTGTGTCGTGGCCTGCCACAACAGTGCAGACAACACCAAGGCACACGATTCACGTGTGAAACTGTATCGGTTCACGGGCGTGTCGCACGAGAAATAAAGGCGGCAAGCGTGGATAGCTGACAGCGCTATCTCGCCTTCTATTTTGGCTGTCTGAGTTCATCGCTTTCGTTTGTTTCGACTACATGAATCAGCACGTAACTCGGCGCATGCACGCAGCGACTACAGTAATGATTACTCGCTGTCTTCTCGCATTGTGAAAGTCCAGTTACGGTTGTAGGTGAAACAACTTTGTCTTCCCCGTGTTCGTGAGACCTACCCGTCGTTGTTGAACGTTGACACTCACGATATACCGTTAGCGTTGCGCAGTTGGTTGAATTCAACTGAACTCGGCACATTGTCAGAAGTTCGGCGCCTGCATTTCACGCGTCGGGAAGGCTGCTTTATCACGCCGGAACGGACGTCTGTGCATTTTCAGCAAGCTTTGACATCGTTCTGCAGATTTGCTTTGTTTTTGTCACTTTATTGGGGTGATATATATTTAAGCCGCTAAATATAACTGGCACTTAATACATGCTTTGCAATTGCAACCTTGAAGTAACCACCTTCTGACTTTGTGCAATTTTCTAGCCGCGTTCACGCAGCAGGTTTTATACTCCTGTCAAGTCGATATCAAAAAGAGACTGCAAGCATGACGCGAGAGCCGAAAAAACGAGGCGAGCAGTTCATCTTGCTTCACAGTGGTTAAAGCTCAGCTAGCTGCCTCGAGTCTTAATCGGCGGGGGATTCTCCAGCGGCACGGAGTACTTGACTCTAACCTTCTCAGGAAACAGTGCCATGGCCGTATAATTTCTTTTTATCGCACGCCGCAAACGTTTGTTCACGAAAGTACACGGCTGCTACTGCAAGCATGCCATATCAAAACAACAATCATATGATTCGTAGTCCACACCGCAGAACATCGATAGCGTGTACGGCTTCATTTCGGAGTGCATGGGGACCATTATTCATCTTTAACATGACAGAATGAGACTTACCTCGAGGTATACGTCCTACACGGTGTAATCGCGACTTGGGAAATGCATTTCGCTTTGAGTCGGGCGTCGTTGTCGTCGTTCGTCTGCTCTTCACCGTTAACGTGATTGACGAGCCTTTCGCCTTATATCAAGTTCGCTTTTCGGAAGTGCCAATCAAGCTTGAAGATCCTTTTGAAGCCGCACTGCACGCGGTACATTGTGAGACGCCGCAAGTGCACCGCGAGAGCTCTGCACGTGCACGGAAGCGAGCGGCAGCGCATTGGGGAGAAGGGAAAACGCACGCTGCTTGCACCAAGTTTGTATTCTTATCTTAATAAAGTGGCTGACTGGAATGTATGTTTATGCCACAGATGGCGCTGCCTGTGAAGAGCAGCAGCGCCACTAAGCGATGCTCGGGGAGTGTACACAGACACACGTTTCCGTCGCTGGTTTTAGGTTGGAAACTGGAACGCTCTGGTAAATGTCGACAGGGATTCTGAGATCACTGCTCAGCCAACATAACGTACTTGTCAGTAACAATGAGCCATTAAATGTTTATCATCATAATCAGCATCAGCCGCCTGACTATACGCCCACTGCAGCTCAAAGGCCTGTCCTATGTTTCGTCAGTCAACACTATTCTGTGCTCACGTTATCCACGCAAAACTTCTTAATACATCATTTGCCCATCGAATTTTCTGCCCATCCGGCCAATATTAATGTAAAGCATTTGCATTAGCTAAGAAACAGTACTGACGGTTCGAGCGGAAACCAGCTATGTGAAGTGCAGCCATGCCGCGGTTCTGTGGGCAGATCTGACATTTCTTCTTAGGTTGTGAGCGAGTTTAGTGGTGAAGATTGTTGGCTATCGTTGCTATATGCCAGTTAAGTAATAATGTTTGAGATAACACACATGTACCATCCGACAACTCTGCAGGAAAAAGAGCTTGCGCTTCAGTTTTATTTAATATTATTTTTTTTTTGCTAAAACAAGGAATGCACGGCGCTGATTTTACGAAGGAACCGAGAATGAAGGCCATTCGCAGCGCAACTGCACCGTGACAAATGAACCAGCGCGCGACGCTCAAGGTCGCAGAAAACACCGCTCGAGAGAGGGCCGCGGAGTCAAAAAAGAAAGACCCCGTATATGTCTGGACAGCGTGCTGGCCAACGACAGCGTCACTTAAAATGCGGTCCCAAAATCAAGAAGACGTGGCTCCGCGCCAAGTGAAGGCGACGCGCAATGTTGCTGCCCCGAGGTTTCGACAGGGAGACGCAAAGAAAGGTCACGGTTTTGCCGCAAGGACGAAGCAACGAATGCGATAGAAACAAATCGAAATTTCATACGAGGTCTACGAAACAACGACAGCCTCACTCATAGGCGTGCGCAGGGTTCGTCGCAGCGCCCCCCCTCCCAATTAAGTCACCGTATAGCGCTGACATTGCCCCCCCCCCTCTCCCGAGTCGCAGCGCCCCCCTCCCTATTATGTCAATGTATGGGGCTGACTTTGCGCCTCCCCCCCCCCCCCACTAAGGTGAATAGGGGGGCGGCCGCCCTCCTTGCCCTCCCCCCCCCCCCGCCCCTGCGCACGCCTGTGGCCTCACTGGTGTCCTTGTTTTTTTTTCTTCTTTTGTTCACGAGCCGGGACGTAGGCCTAGTTAGGAAACAGTTTCGTCTGTTTCCTTTTCCTTCATCTCGGTGGCATGTAGCTGTCTTGTGCACATGCCAGAATAAAGTATTGTTAATAATGAAAGTCAGGCTAGCAGCAAACCCCCTTAGCATCCGGCCTGGCGTGACTACAAAACGCTGGCGTATAATGGAATACGGCCGCACGTCTTTCGCGCTGTCCATCTTCGTCCTCCGGCGCGAAGTAAGTGGTGAGGGTAGAGCAAGTACAAAGGTATGAGCCGTCTGCTAACCTCTGTCGAGATATAAATTATATAAAAGTAGAGAAAAGCGGGCGATTTGGTGTGATCTTATTATGCAAAGTCGCGCTTATTTGAAGGTATTTGTCTTCTTTCCTGACGTCCTTGTCTCTTGTGTGCGCGTTGAGAGACTTTCCATAAGGAAAACTGTCGAGATAGTCATCAGAGCTTAGCAGACGTCCAGCAGGTTGGCAGGTTAGGCGATGTTTAGCAGGTTAGTCGACATTGCTATAAAGTACATGTGTCGGGAACTCGAGCGCGCTCAACGCGAACTGAGCGGCTCTTTCAGCGCGCCCTTAGGCCCTTTGCGCCATCTTGCGGGGTAGTAAACAAGCCTCTGTGGCGCTGAAGCAGCCCACAGATGCACGAGCCGCCAAATGGAAATGTTTATTGTTGTTTATCTTTGAGGAATATACGCGTTTCTGGCCGAGCGGTCTTACGCATCGCGCCGCGGAGCGAACGGTCGCAGATTAGATTCCGTGGTCGCGCGCTTCGGTAAAAAACTTCTTTAGAACTGTGTTGCTTTATGAGCTACATATGCGGTACATGACGGCGACAGCGAAAACCCGCCGAGAGTGTCCGTATAATTGCTATCTCAATAGAAAAGAACACTTCCGCGCAGGGATTTGGTTGCTTGCTTTGGAGAGGAGAGAGTTAGGCATGCCGCACACGATTTGCTACCCTACACAGGGTGAGGGTTAAGTGCTAGGGATACGGGCGAATGCATAGCAGCGTTCAGCGCGCATGCACATGTCACAAACGGATAGCTATCACAGAGTCCGGTTCCTCTACGATTGAGTGAAACTAGATCGCAATCCGTGATGGGGGTGGGGATGGCGATACCGTGATTGGGGTGGGGGGGGGGGGGGTGTGCAGCGCTGCCGGGGGTGGCGCTGCCGTTAAACAGCTGGTAACTTCATATGTTCCCGCCATAAACCACGTAACAGCTAGTCACATGACTCAAAATCACGTAGCATCACGGAACAGCTATTCACATGACATGTTCCCGCCAAAACCACGTAACAGCTAGTCACGTGACTAAAATCACGTAATATCACGCAACGTCCAGTCACATGGATAAAATTCCGTAACATTACGTAACAGCTACTCACGTCACTAAAATCACGTAACGAGTGGTCACGTGACATGTCCCAGCCAAAACCACGTGACACGTGCGCAGTGTGGAGAACCGACCGAAACTGGAGAAGGATGGCTAAGCCTAACCAGACTTATACTACTAGCAAAAACTCAGGACCTTTACTCCCGGCCTAGGGTAGCCAACCGAAATGCTGTCTGGTTAACCTCCCCGCCTTCTCCCTGTTGTATTCCTTCCTTAGCATCCTTAGGGAAAGCTTGGCATCACTTGCAAAAGAAAGAGTACTACGCCAGGCACGCACACCGGCAAGCTTTGTGTGTCCCACATTTTCCCGTTGGCGCATGGGCTCCTGCATTTTAGATGCGAAGTATCTTAAGGCGGCGCTCAATCCGGTGGTGGTGGTGGTGGTGGTGTGCGGCGTGACCACCCTTACTGCGCATGCGCATACCCTCTCCATACACCTCCTCTCCACTCACCCTCTCCCCTTCCCCTCTCCCCCTCCCCTCTTCACTTTCCCTCTCCCCTCCCTCCCCTCCCTCCCCTCTCCACTTTCCCTCTCCCATTCCCCTCTTCCCTCCCCCTTTCCACTCTTCCTCTGAAACGCGGGCTAGACATGCCGAAATTCTCTCCTGCGCAACGCCGCGATGAGCTCGAGCGCATGCGCGTCCCCTCCCCTTCTGCCTCCTTTTCTACGCTGCCCCCCTCTCGCCCGCCTGTCGACCGCGTTCCCCGCTCGCACTGTGAGAATTAACGGCCAGGCTAGATGGAAGATACGACGCGCGTAGCGTCCCTCTTCGCGTTCCACGACGCGAGGTCGGTAGCATGCCCAACGAACGCCAACGGAACGCGATCGTGCAAGTGCTCCGGCTTCGCATCGCCTCATGGTCCCCTTTAGCGGGAGATGGTGTAATTTGCTTTATCGCCACTTGTTTTGACTACATGTCTCCCTTGGAACTATCAGTGAGTTCAGGGATCACCCTGTATAGAAGTGGAGTATTTATCCCGTATAGGGAGAAAATAAATAAGTCTGACACATATAACAACTGCTGGGGTTTAACGTCCCAAAACGGCGATATGATTATGAGGGACGCCGTAGTGCCCCGCCACGGTGGTCTAGTGGTTATGGCGCTGGGCTACTGACCCGAAGGTCGCTGGTTTGAATCCCGGCCGCGGCGGGTGCATTTTCGATGGAGGCGAAAATGTTTGAGGCCCGTGTGCTTAGATTTAGTTGCACGTTAAAGAACCCCAAATGGTCGAAGCCCTCCACTACGGCGTAGTGAAGGGCTTCGACCATACGGCGTCTCCACTACGGCGTCTCCACTAGAGCCCTCCACTACGGCGTCTCTCATAATCATATCGAGGTTCTTGGACGTTAAACCCCAGATATTATTATTGAGAGACACCGTAGTGGAGGTCTCTGGAAATTTCGACCACCTGGGGTTTTTTTAGTTCGGACTCGTCGCTTGAGCGCGATGGTTCGTAGACAAAAGTAGATACGTTTTAGTGCTGGGAGCCCCAAGCCGTTGGATATCCAAAAAAACTGTGCTGTTTTGTATTCTCCTCGCTTTCTCCAGTTCGCGAAACGCCCACAAGGAGAGTACAAAAGCACGCAGAGGCTTGGGTACGCAAGCCAATTGGAGACCTGGGCACTAATACTGAAAGGACTGCCATCTTCTAGTCTGCGCGTGCATTGTAAAGAATGTAAGTGTCACCCCCTGGTAATTGATACTAAAGGGTGTGGGGATCGAGAACGCCTTCCCTTTGCGCCTCGTCCCCCAGCGAGCGCGTTGTGCTGGCCCGCGCGGCCCGATCACCGCGAACGGCCGTTAAACGGCAGTGTGGCGACCATAGCCACGGCGCAAGCCATGCTTCTCCTTCCCCGACGTCCATACGTCCTGGCGCCGCACGTCGCACGTCACGCAAGCATACGTCTCTGTGTCACGGCCTTCCTCATTGGTCGCCAGTTACAGCCCCGGGCCCTCTCTCCACCTGAGCTTGCGTCTGTGTGGAGCTTAAGTGGTCCCCGAAGAGAGATGCTCGCACACCTGCTACGAAAAAGGGAAGTGCTGCCCTACGGGGCGACTTCCTGTTCGCGCGTTCGTTGATCTCCTTTGTGTGGCAGCCGTAGCGCCGCAGGGCAGCGTACTTGATCGATCTTGCGGACTTAACAGGTTCGTCCCGCAATTCTGTGACTGTAGCACTGTGCCGCATCTGCCTGGAGTGCCTTTACTGCGCCCTGTCGGAGTGACACACATATCACCCCCATATCCTAACCACATGTGTTTGTACGATGTTATGTGCATATGACCATAAAACTTCAGTTGCTCGTCTGCGCCCGTGTCGCGTTCCTTCCTCGTCCCTGGTGTCATTGCACAGTTTGTACACAACGACTCCCTAAGTATCAGCCACAGGGCCAGGCGTAGGAGTAGTGCAGATGCGGCTGCATCTGACCAAGTTCGCTGTTACCGGTGGTAACATTCATATTATAAGGCATTCCGCGGGACCCGATCCATGGGTCTGGTTCCCAGCCTCCCGCTACTGTGGGGCCTCCAGTTACGTTATTCCAAACCTGGAGCTCGTTTACGAGCAAGTAATTATGACTATACGAGTGCTTTCAGAGTTCCCATTATAAATGCCGGATGCGTGGGAGCTATTTCGAGACAGCGGAAGCGACAGGAGCCAGCGAAAAAAAGATTGAAGGTTTACAAAGAGAGTTTCTCCGTAAAACTCATGACAAATCGGTGAATTGCACGCAATGCATGCCGTGTCTTATCATCTCAGCTTTCCATTTCTTATATTTTACCGCAGTATACGTTTCGATCAGTTTTCTTCCGCGCACTCGCGTTGCAGTGTATTGGGGAAATGAAACAACCTCATCGAGAAAACAAACAAACAGGAAAAAAAAAGCCACAAGAAAGACATCGGCAGCAGCCGAAGGGAAAATCGCCAGGGATTTACTAGGCAGGAAACGAACGTCTTTTATCGAAAAGCCCGCTGGTATTCAAACGCGCCTTTCGATCTGTTTTCTTCCGAGGAAACGAATGACTCCCCTCTCCTCCTCCACGCTACATTTCCTTTCATCCAGCTGTCTCCCCCCCTCCCCCTCCCCCCCCCCCCCCCCGAAAAAAAAGAAAACGAATGCAAGAGCAAGGAGTACAAATGGGCCTTCCTTGAAACACACCAATTGGATATTGCAATGACCTATATGTCGACCTTTAAAATCCTACAAACACGAGGCCATTCTTTGTTCCGTTGCTTTTGAGATTCCTGAAATTCTCTCCGCGCTCCTTTCCTTCCGAAGTAATAGCGCGAGGACACCCAATTAGACACAGAAACGAAAAGAAAAAAAAATCTGCGTAGACTGCAATATTTTTTATGTTCCATTTTCATGCGGGCCGTGTACCCACTTCTTTTTCGCATCTGTGTTTTATATCCTAACCTCACGTTTACGGCGAGTCTACATGTGTGACTTAACGGATCTGTGGTTGGCTAGGACCCGGACTCTCGCAGTAAGTCCGCAGATGGAAATCGCAATTTGCAAATATCCGTGCGTGGTTACATTGGACATATGGGCTCCTTTTCTTTACTGCCTCCCTTTCTCCACTGGTATCATTAGGAAAGGAAGACGGGGGGGGAGGGAGGTTTGAGGGATTCAAATACCCTCCGAAATTTTTTAAATTTTGCATGTGTATAGGTACACGCGTACCTAAAAACACACGCATGGACACACGTAAAAGATGGCCGGAGTCTCCTCCCGAAAAAAAAATTCTGGCTATGCTCCTGGCATACAGTGGCGAATAGAAAACTGATTTTCTGTTCTATCTTCAGTAATACGTTCTGGCGGGCTAGTTGGTTCATTGCTGTTAGACGTTCTTAAACTGCGCGAAAAGGCCGGAACACAAGCAAGAAAACAGAGAAAAACACGAGCGCAGATATCTTATGCTCTCTGTCTTTCGCCTCTTGACATTTTGAGCCTCCACACTTGTTAAAGGGAAGCTATATATGAATAGGCGATAGGAAAATCCGGCGGTCCTATTTACGCAGAAGACTATCATCATCGTCAGCGGCTA
>NC_051184.2:76912256-76982256 GCF_013339695.2 Rhipicephalus sanguineus | reverse complement strand
TCTGAACAGTCGAGCGTTGGGCAGCCGAGGCGAACAGACGTGCGCGCGACATGTCCCACCGCTTGGCCGCCTCGAACGAGAGCTCCGGTCTCTCGTGAACAGCCACCCGGCCGTTCAGCTTACCGCAGAACCCCCCACGCTAATCTGCGATTGGTGAATCCACACCCGACTACTCAGGCATGTCGGAATACCAGCGCGCAAAGGCCCGACTAAATTGGGAGCGCGAGAGCACGCTGAACGCGCGCCAACTACAGCTGCAAGCGCAACAACAACAGCAGCAGCAGCTGCTAGATGCACCTCCAGACTCCGCTGACCTTCCCGAGCCGGCCGCTACAACCACGGCCAGCACGGTCGACTCCTCGGCTGCGGAAGCTGGGGAGATGGACACTACAGCGGCCTCGCGAAAGCGGGGACGTGACGATGACCCTTTGGAATGCCCGCGCAAGCAGCCAACCGAAGACGCAACAGCAGCAGACACACCCGACGGTTCCCCCTCGACGCGGGACGACGCGGCGTGCGTTGCTGCACCCCCCACTGCTCCCCTACCGTCTGAGACCACCGGCGATCGCGTGGCTGCTACCCCTGCGGCCCCCTTCAAGATCGCCGGCGGGAAAAGGCGCCGAGGACAGCGGAAAACACGCTCCAAGCGCCGGCGGAAGCAGCGCGAGTTCGAGCCATCAACAGCAGTGGCCCCGGCAGCTCCGAGGCCCGCAAACACCACGGTCACCGCGCCGCACCCACCGCCTGCCGAGGAAGACTTCGTGACGGTCGTCTCCAAGGCAGCGCAGCGGAGGGCGAAGGCGCTGGCGGCCGCTGCAATTGCGACTGATCCGGCAGTCGCGGGGACTGTTTTGTACCGTCCCTCAGCCCCTGGCGGTACCTTCAAGGCATCGCCACGCCTGACTCTCGCGGCGGCGTTTGCTACGCGGCCTCATGTCATGGCGGTGCGCATCAACCACTGCCGCAACATCGTGGCTGCAGACGCATCGACGCAGCCGTCTTTGTCAGAGCTCCTAACCATCAAGGAGCTCAACGGCGTTCCCGTCACCGCCAGGGTGCCTGCGGATCGGCGCACGAGCGTCGGCCTCTTGCACGGCGTTGACGTCGAGCCCTCGGACAAGCAGCTGCTTGAGGGCATCACATCGACGGTCGCGGTGGTTGCGGCGACCAGGCAGGGCAGCACGGTGCGGCTGTAGTTTGCCGGCAGCCAACCACCCGAGCGCGTCTCTCTTTGCGGGATTTGGCTTCGAGTACGGCATGCCAGACCGCGTCCCATCCAGTGCCGACAATGCGGGCACCTCGGGCACGTCACCGAGGCATGCCAGCGTGTCGGCAACTGCCTCACATGCGGCCAACATCATCAGGCCACCGCCGTCTGCCGTCCTCGCTGCGTCAACTGCAGAGGGAGACACGCAGCCGACAACCCCACCTGCCCTCGCTGGCAGGAGGAAAGGAGAGTGGCCACGCTGATGGCTGCCTCTCCTACGCCGCTCTCGAGACGGGCGGTCAAAGCCGCAGTACGCGAGGAGTCCCGCGAGGTGCGCTCCTATGCTGCTGCGGTGAAAACCAACCTTCCCGAGAGCGACACCATGGATCCCGGCCTGCAGCGCCCTTCTCCTGCACCACGCCGATCCCTCCTGCTACCGGCGAGCTCCCCGATCTCGAGCCCGCCTGCCGCACCACCCTCTGAGCCCTCCGAGGACCCCCGGGATGCCCTCATCACTAGCCTTCTTGCCGCACTTCGGGAGGTGGGAAACGACCTCCCCGAAGGCCACCCCATGCATGCTGTCTGCCTCCAAGCAGCTGGCGTGCAACCCGGTGCCCCCCAAGAAGGATTAAGTGACCTGCAGCAGGGGCTACCTGCCCCCTTACTTTGAGACGCCCGCCTGGAACTCTCGCAAACATTGCCTGCAGCAACGGACTGCTGCGGATTCACTGCATCGCTTGCGTGTCGTGCGGGTGTGTGCTACACCTAACTCTATCCCTTCTTTTTAAAGACGATAGTCTTTCTTGGGGAACTTAAACGCAGAAATTTTGGTCTGTCTTTCTGTCTTTCTGTTTGTCGGCACGTCCCTCGAATCAGCCACTCGGCCCGAAGTTGAACCACTTGCCCAAGGGCCAGCCATTGTGAACGGCTGACCAGGTTCATACTTGTGTACATTGTTTATCAAAAAGCAAACATTACGCATATCTGAGGCGCAACATCACTAGGTAAGTATTAGGTGGTGTGTTCCTTTAATAGAAAATACATAGATGCGCAATTCTAGAGATCCTAGTTTCTTAAGCTGCGCTGAAAATGCGACTGCGCCAAAACTTGGCTTCCTCCGTGCCCTCTGCACGAGCTGATTGTTGTGTTTCGGTTTCGGTTCAGTATTGCACTGTACGAATGCCATGGGGCGCCGCTATGGGAGACCAGCGCTGGATAGGTGGCGCGCCGAAAAAGGGCACCTGGCGGGGAGTCGCGACATAACTCAGCCGCTCGCATGGCCTCCGCGCCGCCGGCTAATCTCGGAGGCCATGCCGCTCGCGCTCAGACGACCGGCCGCACTGTACCACGGTGAGCGCACGCGCGTGCGCTGTTCCCGTGCTTCATTTTGGCGCGAACAGCTCGAGCAGCCATTGCGCCAGTAATACTGCTCTATGGTTTAGAAAAAAATAACTTTGTCTAAAGGCTACTTCCTCATGAAAGCACCGGAAAACGGAGAGAAGCTTTGCAAAGCAGACTACGTCTGTACATACGGCGTCGAAGAGACAGCGCTGTGCCGTGGTGGCGACTCCGTCGTCACCATTTTCTGGTTGCGTATTGGGATTTGTGTCAAGCTAGTGCAGGCTCACAAGCCTCCATTGATACGTACGTGCTGCGTCGATACCAGCTACCCACTACTGCAGTAAAAAAAAGTAAGAGGCAAGGGGTAGCGGCGTCAACGTTTTCCTGCCGTGGTATGTATGCCCAGCCCAAGGTATGTGTGCACGCGGACGTTGATCGAGCAAATCACCGTGCTAGCATAGCATGTATGGTGTCGCGCTGTTATGCTCGATCGAAGGCGCGGGATAGATTCCCGGCCACGATGGCCGCATTTCGATGGGGTTGAAATACAAAGAACACCCGCGTACTGAGATTTATGTGCACATTAAAGAACCCTAAGCGGTCAAAATTAATCCTGATTCCCATACTACGGCGTGCCTCATAATCATGCTAATCATGCCTTGTTTGGCACGTAATACGCCAGCAATTGTCGATGTTAATCAAACACGTTTATTCTAAACAGACACAGGCAGGCGAAAATACTAACACAGTACGTTAGGCGAATTAAACGGCAAGTAAAAATCAAAGACATTTCACCCTTTTCTAGCGAAGCATAAATTGCGATGTCACTTCGCCGCGGCAGCCAATGCACAAAGAAGCTTTGCCCGCATCGGCTGACTCCAGAAAGCTACGCTTCGAGGAGTCCATTGGGTAATTCGTGACAGCAGCTCTGTCTGTAGCACAAGTGAAGTTCAACGGAGGCATTCATCGCGGTGCGTATTTCTCATAACAGTTCAGCGGCTTCGGCGAATGTGCCCCCGTACGCATCTCGTAGACAGACAGCTTTCCTTCTGCTTAGCTGTTTGCAAATAATGTAGGCTACCTGCCTATCGTATCATAATCACTGCACGCGGTGCCATCAGAAGGAGCTTGGCGGTGGTCGGATGAAAAAATTATTACGTATGCCGCGTGCTGCATAATAATATGTACGTTTTATTTACGACAAAACACCGATTAAATTCTGCTAGTTGGCCCCGGTTTTCACTGGTGGCCCTAACTATCGAATAAATCTAGCAGACACACCAATTACGTTAAGAAACCAGCCCGACGCCACTAGACAGGAGAGCAAGAGCAGAACATACTGTGCTCGCCTGACTGCCGGTATCCAACGCCACATCCGTTCCTATTCTTATGCTTTAGAAGGAAAATAATAGAAGGATACGTCTTCCCTCATTTCTACGTATTGTGGCACTTGAATGCGCAACAGTACCGCCAGCATCCTTTAGTTTTGTTTGGGCGATACGCGCCCGCATCGCCTCAAGCAGTCGCCACACTCGTCCGCGGGAGCGGCTGGAGTATGCCCGCTTTGACCGCCAGGGCGGCGCTGCCCACACCGCGGAAACTCCAGCGCTGGTTCCCTATGGCATTCCTGCTTTACCCAGGCGACGTGAATATAAAAGAGTGTGTGGAGAGTACTCGTTGAGTGCAGACGTTTCTTCTGCTTCGGCGCTTCGCGCCAAACCGCGGGTTCGGGCTGGCTGGCGTCCCCGCCGGTCGCGTTGGTCACCGCCGGTCTTCGCCTGCTGCTGCGCCGGGACTACCAGCCCGCAACACAGCATTCACGTTTCCCGACGTATTGCCAGATGGCGTTCATATCTCACGCAGCGCCTCTTCTGTCGTCTTTAGACGACATTTGGAGCGAAGCACGCAGATACGCGGCCAATTTTTTTTCTCTTTTCTTTTTCTGTTTTTCCCTCATCCCCCCTCCCCTATAGGCACTGCGCCGTGCTGCCTATTGGGCTGCAGAAATTAGGTGCCTTTTTCCTTTCCTTTGAACCACTTAAGAGATCTTGCATCGTCGGTGTCGCATATTGTCGAGAGATGGCACTAGTTTGTTTTTGCGCAACGGAATCGCAAACTTCATTCAAAATGCATGGGATCCTAAGGGGGGTTGGGAGAGTGTGCAACCGCCTGAGCCGAGCGGTGGTGCCACCATACCGATGCACGAGGCGGATAGACCACTTTACGGCGCCTTCTGGCGAGGAAAATTTCAGGTTGGCTCCTTGGCAACTTTCTGGCTACTTCTGCACTTCTGTTTTGGCACATTAAGGATCTATTTTTCTTATCATTTCTTTATAAAGTACCGTGTTTCCAAGCTTTCCTGTCTAGTCCACCGATGCGCGCACGCGTCCCCCCCCCTCCCCCAACGACAGGGTGGTGCGCATCTGGCACCCCAACGCAACGTGCGGCGCGCCTGCAAATACGGAGTGGCGAAGTTGCGCGCACGTTGGCAAACGCGAGGCCAATACACTGGTCTTCACTAGGGTGCTGTAGCACGATGCTCACGCTGCCCGCCACCTATGCTGATGCGATGCGCAGCGGGCATTATTATGTGAACTTTACAAAAGTGGGGATCCGCAACAAAATCAAGCTGCGCTGCTCATCTCTCACCAGATTTCACTATCTGAAGGTGGACCGATACATAATCAAATTAAATGTAAGGCTTCAAGGAACAACTTCTGCCACGTTTAATGTTCCTACTGACTTGTTGGCTGGAATGTTTCAAAATTACTCTGTATCTGGCAAGAACCCCACCTGTTCTACAAAAACTATATGCAGAAGTGCGGAATTTATCATAATGTATTCGTTTATTTGCAACTTGTCTGTGGATTGTAGATCAAGCAAGAAACGAAAATGTCCTGCCCTTATTTCTATGGTCTTGCTTATTCAAAGTGGTATCATTTATCGTTCAGTAATAGAAACTACTCATGATACCGCTTCTGTTCTATTTGGCTACAAATTTGGGCGATAACATGAAATGGCATGGCTGCTTTGGCTTCTCTTAGTTTGAGTTCTCTCTTCTTTTCAAATGCACCCAACGGCAACCATGCTAACGTCTTAACCTCATCTACTCACCTTACTTTCTGCCTCCCCGTCGCGCGCTTGCCTTCTCTTGGGATCCAGTCAGTTACTCCTAATGACCAGCGGTTATCTTTGCTACGCGCTACATGCCCGGCCCATGCCCATTTCTTCTTCTCAATTTCGACTAAGATGTCCTTAAAGGGACACTGAAGAGAAACAATGACTTGGTTGAGATTGAGAAAGTGTGCTTGGAGAACTCTTGTGTAGTTTATTTCACCACCACAGGTTCAACGTTTCATTTTTAAATTTCGTGCAGAACTTTGTAATTCGTGACATAAAGGATTTCAAAGAGCATTTAACGTATTTTCGCGCCACTGGCCCGACGAAATTTCCACAAACTCGTTATGTCAAGTCTATGGCCCCCTCAGAGGACAATGTATTTCGATTTAACCGATTAGGAACTACGAAGGCCCAAGAAGGGGCCGTCAAGAATATGTGACGTCACGGCAAATGGTGCGGGAATTCCAAGGTGGCGTCGCCCCCTGTATTTTCTTTTTGCGCGTTTTCTCGCCTATTAAGCGTCTTCTCGCAGCAAGCGTGGTGCTTTTGGTATCGCGGAAGACTACTTTACTAATGCGAGAAAAATCGTTTTGCTCTTTAGTGTCCCTTTAACACCCATTCGTACTAGATGTCCAAAAATGCCAGCTGTCCATATAAACCGCACGAACGCATTCGACACCTGGACGGCCTCCGACGGTGTCGCAGGACCCACTCCTATAAAGGCAGTTTGTCGAGTCTACCTCACGCACTTGAAAAACTCTTCCCTGGGCAGACTGAAACGGGGACAGTCACAGAAAAAAGAGAGAGAGAGTAGAAGTTTATTCATAAGGGTTTGGGATAAGGGGTCATGAGCTCGATGGGTGGGGCCCCAAGTCCAGGGCTCCAATAAGGGTCATCGTTTTCTCGCAGCCACAATTATCGGACCTGGCGTTGTTGGTCATTTCGATTCGAAATGAGTATAGGCATTCGTGAAGGCGACACTGATCCGCAAGTGGCACAGAAGCGTCACCTCAGCTTAAGATGTTCCTGACGGAAGACGGATCTAAGCATTGCTGAATTCCACCGAGTTCCGCTGTGATTTTGTGAGTTCACATGCCAGCCAGCGAAGCCTTGTAGCTGCGTCGGTTCTGGACAACGTTAAGTCTAATCTCGTTATAGCGACGTAGCATCGGGAACATCAATTAGTTCGTTATATCGAAGATTCGCTGTAACAGCCGAAGTAAAGATGGGCTCATGCAAAACGGCACCCTGGCTCACGCGACAATTCTAGATACAAAAACGAATCATTCTAGGCTTCGGACCCTATATAAACGAGGCAATCCTTACCTGCCTTCTTGCGCCAATTTAAACTAAATAGACCGGAACATGAGAAGGTGAAATTACAACAGAACAAAGTTCGTTTGACAAAGAAGGCCGGTCACAATTATTTCAAGAAGGATGCGATCTTCGTCTGGTGGGTTTTCACAGCAATTCACAATCACATCGAAAGAAAATGTGGTTCTGAATTTTCAACATTTTTTCAACATTATTTCAACATTCATTTCGCTTTTTATGCGACCTTTCGAGTTGGGAACCTCGCACGCACCATATGTTTCTTCGTTATAGCCGACGTCATGGCAGCTATCGCATTTTCAGTTTCATTATAACAAGGATATTTGTCAGTGAAGTGAAGCGTGATCAACCAATGTTCGTAATTAGTTTGCTATAACCGATTATCCGCTACATCAGTGTTTGCTATAACGTGTGTCATCTGTATAATATAGAGTAAATGGCGTTGTGGGCAGATCGGCGGCTTCATCTGCATTGCAGCCAGGTAAGCGACCTGGCTAATTAGTGTGGATCTATGATGTATGACAGCGAGATCTTAGCCAAAGCAATAAGGCGGAGTGCCAAACAACATTTAAAGAAGGCTGGTCCGAAGTAGGATAGCACAGTTGTCTGTTAGCTTCCAATAAGCTATAATAAGCTATCCTATAGCGGACTCGTCCTGTAAATAAGAAAGAAGACTGCAACATTAGGCATAGTAACCCGTTCGTTAAGCATGGTAAACTGCATTAGCGTAGCGAGAATTTTTTTTGCGGGAGGTGGGGTTCAACCATACTTTATGCATGTTAGAGCGTCAGTTTGTATGTCCGCGTCTATATATACACACGCAAGACTGAAAAACCTCGGGGGGGGGGGGGGAGGTGTTGAACCCTCCTCCTTTCCCCTGGCTACGCCAGTGGTACGTATAGCATTCCCCTTTTATGCAACAAGGCTTACATGGGGCATATAGGAAGGTGTCTCAACGCGCTTTTTCAAGGGCGCCACCAATAAACTCAGAGGGGCATGGACGACTTCTCGGCACATCACTGTTCGTAGTGTGGGTCCACCACATTTTCGGTAGCGCTACAGTTATCACTGGGTACCGAACTGAACAGGCTTGGCTTATAATGGAAGCGGCGGTTATAGAATAGAAAAGAGCGGTTAGCAAGCCATCAATAGCCCTTTCAGTGAAGCAGCTGCCTTTCTTGTTTTTTTAGACCTGAGCCCGGGCCATTAATCTGCCGGACAATCAATAAAGTTCTTCCATCCATTCATTTGAACAGGTGGTAATGCGACCGCTCGTTAGCTTTGAATGGTGTCGAGTGTTTGTCAGTGCCATGAGCAAACGGCAGTGTGTGATCGCGCATGTGCATCCAAGTATATATGTATGCACCTTTTAAGCGAAGCTTTTATAACTCGCAAACTTCGGTGGCGGCGTCGTACGCAAAAATCTCGGCACTGGCGAGCGTACTGAAATGTGGCCGTCTAAGCTGCGCCGGTCACGTGCTCATTTGTACGTGCCGGTGTCCAATAACTGATGCTCCCTCGGCCGTGAGCTTGTTGGTGATCAGCCGTTTCTGACACGACAATTGGATCATTTGTCGAAGGGACTGGTCATTTCGCGTTGCCACATTTCATTGTTGCCTGGATATGAATGCATGACCGTCGTTGTTGCCTGTACCAACGGAACTGTCGCGCCGCTGCGCGCTTGGATGAAGGTTCGATTCCTGACATGGAGCAAGGAAACAGATGCTAGGGAGCATTGCGCAATGCCATCGAAAGAAAATAGTTTAGGCACGCGCACACGCCAAGCTTCGATTCCCCCTCCCCATCTTTTCTTGGTAAGGGAAGGGCGCCTTAATTTTATTTTCTTTTAAAAAATGCCCCCCTCAGCAGTTGCAATGGAGGCCTTGCGCCGCTTCGCTGCATATTCACTTTCACAGGGCATGGGAGGGCGAGTGAACTTTTTCATTGCAGAGAGCCTCACAGAATCCGAACCACGGAGAGCTTATTGCACAAGCGCGCGATAGTAATTCTGCGCGCACGAGGGGTAGAAGTAGGGCGAGCCCCGAACGAAGCAGACCAACAAAACGGAGTCGGCTTTGTCCTGAATGAAAGCATCCACGTCGGCAGCAAATCTATTTCTTGTAGTCTCTCTCTTTCTCCTGTATTGCTTTTGCCAAGTATCAAGTTCGCGCTGCTGACTCTTGGAGAGTATGACGCAAGAACCCAGAGAGCAAAGATGCCAAGGAGAGAAAAAAAAAAGAAAGGGAAAGAATAAAATCAATGAGCAGCTAGATAAACGGCGAAAAGCGGTTGTCAAGAAAGGTCACGGTCGAAGGTGCCTGAGTTCCTCGGTCGTTCCTTCTTTTGTTGTCGGCGGCTCCACGCATGAGCAGCGTCCCTATCTGCCCCTTGGTCACTTGCACAAAAGGCACTATAGAATAAGTGGCTGATCTTGAAACAAGCCGACTCGGCTTACCATTTCTCTTGATCCTCCCGATTAACCCTGGCAACTCTTCGCCGGCTCTGCACACTCACCGCTGTCACTCGAACAGAACAGGCCTTGCCGTATTCTTCAGCTTTTTGTGACGCGCCCACGCAAGAAACTGATCGTTTCATGCGTGGGCGTGTTTTTTTTTTCTTTTCGTTCGTCGTCGTTGAAGCCAACTATAGGCATGCGTTCGAGGGGGCCGGGGGGGGGGGGGGGGGTGGCGAAGTGTGCCCCATACCTTTGAGTCAGTCGGACCTTTCACGTCATTTTTTATTACGCATATTTTTAGAGTGCAGCTCTTAGGCGCCCGTTTCTGCATTGAGCGGCGTCGCCGTTGTTGTCGCCGTTGGTGGCGTAGCCGATAGACATGAAAAAGTAACGGATAAAATGAGAAAGAAACACTCAGGATCGAATGAGATTTGAACCCGAGCCCTCTGCGCGAGCCACGCTGGTTTTCTTTTTTTCTTTATTGTAGAGCCACGCTGGTACTTGAAGCTCACTTGCAAAAAGACCCTATATAGGAGTCATGTCGGGCAAGGAATCGCGTTAACCTATGTAATGTAGCGGGACAGAATAGTAAAATAACTCACACAATGCTAATTTCGCTACGAGTGTATTGTTTAATGGTTCCCACTCACTGCAAACTGCTCAGCCATAGTTCTTCAAAGTCATCAGCTCAATAAAGTTGTTTCAATGAATGAATGAATGAATGAATGAATGAATGAATGAATCAATCAATCAATCAATCAATCAATCAATCAATCAATCAATCAATCAATCAATCAATCAATCAATCAATCAATCAATCAATCACATGCAGCATCAACAAAGTGCGCATAATACCTTACAGATGCGTAGCGGGTGCCTCGCTTATTCGCAAAAAGACGAACAATGGCGTAGTGGGTGCTGTGCTACTTCACAGAAATGATGATTTATGCCGCAGTCGATACCTTGCGGAAAGCCAAAACTTGAGACACTGTAGAGAAGCCTTGGGACATGGTAATGGGTTACCCTCTCCAGCGCCTTCTAGTGGGTCATCCTCTTTGGTTGCTTGAAGAAAGAACGCCGCTCGCGCAGGGAGTTCGTGCCTTGCCGTGACTGTCGCCATTACTCATTGTCGTTGAGTGCTGTCTATTAAACACCTTAACAATTTGGTGGAGAGTGCTCTGCTCCCATTCAATGCCCCTGGAGCTCCGATCCCGTACCTTGTCATCTACCATGCCTCAAGACGCCGCCCAGCAAACGCCTCCTCTCGCAACGAGCACATGTCCCGGTGTCCCCCGTATACGCGACCCACCTATCTTCACTGGCGCCGATAGCACCGACGTGGAGGACTGGCTCGCAATTTACGAGCGCGTCAGCATCCCCAACAAATGGGACGAAGAAGGCAAGTTAAGCAACTTGGTGTTCTACCTCGCGGGCGTAGCAAGCTTGTTGTACAACAACCACGCGTCCGATTTTGCGACTTGGGCCGATTTCAAGACCGCCGTCATCAGCGTTTTTGGCCGCCCAGCAGTTCGTAAGCTGCAAGCCGAACAGCGCTTACGTGAGCGATCTCAGCAGGCCGGTGAATCGTTCACAAGTTATATCGAAGACGTCCTCGACTTGTGTAAGAAGGCCAACGGAACCATGTCTGAGTCTGACAAGATCCGGAACGTAATGAAAGGCATTGACGACGATGCCTTCACCATGCTGCTCGCCAAAAACCCTGGCACAGTGGCCGAGGTCATAACGCTGTGCCAGAGCTACGAGGAGCCCCGCCGGCAGCGTTCGATGACCCGTCGCTCCCCATCACGCGACGCAGAGCTTGCTGGCTTGGCGGCAATATCTGACCAGGCCGCGTTGCTGGCAGAAGTCAAGTCATTCGTGCGCGAGGAAATTGCACGCCAGATCTCCCTCCTCGCCATTGCCCACCCGCCGCACGTTCAACAGTCGTCGACCACCCTTCTTCCTCCTCTCCGCCGAGCGATTGAGCAGGAAATTGCGGAGGTCATCCCTGAGTACAACCCGCAACCTCCGGCTCCTGCGCCTCAGAGTTACGCTCAAGTTGTCGCCAGGACGCCCCAAGTAATTCCTGCGGCTGCCCCAATGAGTTACGCCGAAGCCGCCGCTAGACCTCCGTTCTTTGAGGCGGGTGTGCCGGCTACATATGCTGACGCCATCCCTCGGCCCCGACTGCAGCCCACTATGCAGTCATTTCAGCAGCCGACTCGTCAATCACGTACTGCGATATGGGCGGGACCTACCCCGGCGAACCGATGGCGCACCCCCGACAACCGGCCCATCTGCTTTGCTTGCGGTTACGCCGGTCACGTGGCACGTTATTGTCAACGCGTGCAGCCGCCTCGAGTCGCGTCACCTGTCACCAGCCATTCAAGCCGTGCATTCTACGACCCACCTCCACCTATGTCGCCGACGTCACGCCCACCTCCAGCTACTCGCCGCTCTCCGTCTCCCCGACGTCGGTCACTGTCACCCATGCGGCCTCGTTCGGTCGCACGAGAGCAGGAAAACTAGTCGTCGCAGTCCAGGAGGCAAGGGCTGCGACGCTATCGAACTGTGAAAGCCCTCAGCGAAGTCCATCGAATGTAATCGACGTGCTTGTGGACGGTGTTCGCGCATCGGCCCTTATCGATACTGGAGCCGCTGTATCCGTTATGGACGCAAAACTTTGCCGCTTACTTCGAAAAGTGATGACGCCACTTTCTGGGATGTCCTTTCGTACCGCGAGCTCCCAGAGTATTCAGCCCACAGCAGTATGCACTGCTCGCGTCGTCATTCAGGACGTTCTGTACGACGTCGAGTTCATCATAATTGCGGCATGCTCTCACGACGTCATCTTGGGATGGGATTTCCTCTCCCGCCACGACGCCGTAATTCGTTGCGCACCAGCCGAAATCGAACTCTCACCGTTCTCACAGTTGACGCCGACAGACAGTCCATCGGCAATGAGCAAGATCCTCGTCCAAGACGATACGAAAGTGCCTCCAAACTCGTCAACGGCTGTGTCGGTCTACTGCGCCGGTCTCTCCGACACCACTGCACTCCTTTCGCCATCTGCCCGCGTCTGCACTAGGAAAGGGTTGCTGGTACCTTTTGCGACCGTGCGAGTCACTCAGGGCAGCACCACTATTTTTGTTACCAACCCATCCCCGTGCATTGTTACGTTGGTTCGAGGGGAATGTCTCGGCAAAGTGGAACCCGTTGAAGACGCACAAGTTCTGGACGCACCCGATGACTCGCACTGTACCAGTTCCCGCACCATCAGTGCTGTTTCCACGTCTGATTCGTCACCTATTGATTTATTTGGTCCCTCCATTGCTGACAACCTTACGTCGGTCCAGCGTTCGCAGCTTCTGTGCTTGTTGGATGAATTTCGTCATTCTTTCGATGTAGGGCAAACTTCCCTCGGCCGCAAGTCCGCTGTTACGCATCGCATCGACACTGGCGCCCAACCACCACTGCGGCAACGTCCGTATCGCGTGTCTCCCACAGAACGCCGGGTAATTAACGAGCAAGTGGACGACATGCTTCGACGCGATGTAATTCGGCCCTCCGACAGCCCATGGGCGTCTCCTGTTGTTCTCGTTACGAAGAAGGACGGTTCTGTGCGGTTCTGTGTGGACTACCGACGGCTCAACAAGGTCACCCGCAAGGATGTTTATCCACTGCCGCGAATCGACGACGCGATTGACAACCTCCAAGGAGCAGAATTCTTTTCATCTCTCGATTTGCGCTCGGGGTACTGGCAAGTACCCATGGCTGATGACGCTCGACCAAAGACAGCCTTTGTCACGCCCGACGGCTTGTACGAGTTCAACGTCATGCCGTTCGGACTGTGTAATGCGCCCGCGACCTTCGAGCGCATGATGGACACCGTTCTGCGTAACTTGAAATGGCACACGTGCCTGTGTTACCTGGACGACGTCGTCGTCTTCGCTCCGGACTTCTCCACGCATCTCCAACGTCTGCGGCATGTTTTGACACGTTTGAGCAACGCCGGCCTCCAACTGAATCTGAAGAAGTGCCGATTTGCGGCACGGCAGCTGACAATCCTCGGCTACGTCGTGTCCAAGGACGGAATCCTTCCCGATCCGGCCAAGCTTCGGGCCGTGGCCGAATTTCCCAAACCTACGTCCGTCAAAGAACTGCGCAGTTTCGTCGGACTGTGTTCATACTTTCGACGCTTCATACGAAACTTTGCCACCATCATATCGCCGCTGACGAAGCTCCTTGGAAGTAACGGACCCCTAAATTCGTGGTCGTCCGAGTGTGACGACGCGTTCGCAAAGTTCCGTCGTTTGTTGACGTCTCCTCCCATCCTACGCCACTACGATCCTACGGCCCCAACGGAGGTACACACGGACGCCAGCGGTGTAGGCCTCGGCGCTGTCCTTGCGCAACGCAAACCAGGGTTCCCCGAATATGTCGTGGCATACGCAAGCCGTACGCTTACCAGAGCCGAGACCAATAACTCAGTCACGGAAAAAGAGTGCCTGGCGATCATATGGGCCCTTACAAAGTTTCGACCTTATTTGTATGGTCGCCCCTTTGATGTCGTCACCGACCATCATGCACTATGCTGGCTGTCGTCATTGAAGGATCCCTCAGGCCGCCTCGCCCGCTGGGCACTTCGCCTGCAGGACTACGACATCCGCGTGCTGTACCGCAACGGACGCCAGCATGCTGACGCCGACGCCCTCTCGCGCTCTCCCTTGCCTGACGACAATGCCCCCTGCTCAGTATCTCACATAGCTGTTGCTTCAATCAGCGTTCACACCATCGCTACCGAACAGCGCAAGGATAAATGGATCACCTCGCTGATCGACTTGCTCACTGATCCGACGACAACACCATCCACTCGCGCGTTACGTCGTCAAGCCCACCATTTCGCCGTTCGTGACGACCTCCTGCACCGACGCAATTACAACGCCGACGGCCGCCAGTGGCTACTAGTGATACCCCGCAGTCTGCGTTCTGATATATGCGAGGCCTTCCACTCCGACCCCCAATGCGCGCACTCTGGGGTATCCAAAACTTACCACCGCATTCGACAACGATACTTCTGGCGTGGGATGTACCGCTACGTGCAGAAGTTCGTTCGCTCCTGCCTCGATTGCCAACGCCGAAAACCTGCAACGCACGTGTCGCCAGCAGGTCTACAACCATTACCTTGCCCTAACCGTCCGTTCGGGCGCGTGGGCATGGATTTGTATGGACCACTTCCTCCGAGTTCGGCTGGTAACCGCTGGGCCATCGTCGCTGTTGACCATCTAACGCGATACGCCGAAACCGCCGCCCTACCAGCGGCTACAGCGCGCGATGTTGCCTCCTTCCTACTACACCGATTCATACTGCGTCACGTTCCACCCCAAGAGCTTCTCAGCGACCGAGGCCGTGTCTTCTTATCGGAAGTTGTGGAAGCCATTCTGAAAGAGTGCCATGCTGTTCACCGCAAAACTACTGCTTACCACCCGCAGACGAATGGCCTAACCGAACGCTTTAACCGCACGCTCGGCGACATGCTCTCAATGTACGTCGCCGCCGTTCACACCAATTGGGATGCCATTCTGCCCTTTGTCACCTACGCCTATAACACCGCCCCTCAGAGCACTACTGGTTTTTCACCGTTCTTCTTACTGCACGGAAGGCACCCGTCGCACACCATCGACACGATACTTCCATACAAGCCGGATTCATCTGAGTGTGCGCCTATTTCTGACACAGCCAGGCTCGCTGAAGAGTGTCGCGAGCTTGCCAAGACATTTACGACGCAGGAAGAAGAGCTGCAGAAGAGCATTCGCGATGGCACCACCACTTCTGAACCCACGTTCCTTCCTGGAGCGCTCGTATGGCTCTCGGTCCCTACCACTGCAAGTGGCCTTTCTTCAAAACTGCTGCCGAAATACGAAGGCCCATACCGGCTCGTCGAGCGCACATCCCCGGTCAACTACTTGATCGAACCCATCGAACCAGCTTAGGACATGCGCCGTCGAGGGCGCGACATTGTCAACGTGGAGCGCCTCAAGGCCTACTATGACCCACTCATAGTGACGAGCTGTTAGGTCGCCGGACGGCTCCCTTTTCGTACCCGGGGTAATTGTAGAGAAACCTTGGGACATGGTAATGGGTTACCCTCTCCAGCGCCTTCTAGTGGGTCATCCTCTTTGGTTGCTTGAAGAAAGAACGCCGCTCGCGCAGGGAGTTTGTGCCTTGCCGTGACTGTCGCCATTACTCATTATCGTTGAGTGCTGTCTATTAAACACCTTAACAACACAACCGGCCTTGCCCCAACACGAAGCTGCGCTCAGAATTCGCGTTAGGCGGTATCGTAATCGTGGGTGAATTTTTGACGATAGTGGCAACCGAGGAGTCCTGGCGTTGGATACAAAGAACCGTTTACGTCTCACCCTTAGCGCCGCCAGAAAACTGAGGACCAATGGCAGGACGCGAGAAGCGCATCATCGCTTCATTTTCATTTTTGCATCCATTGCAGAGATTGTTATCTTTCGGACTCGAACCCCCCCCCCCCCCGCCATCATTCTAATGAAAACCTTGCGCACGCCTTTGGCTGTGCGGCCAGTTGAAGTTTGACTAAGTGATCAGACATGTCCTCTTTCTTCGCGCAGTTTTGACCTCACTCAAGGCATAAACCATCTAACGCGAAATAACGCCCTTCATCATCATCATCATCAGCCTGTCTACGCCCACTGCAGGGCAAAGGCCTCTCCCATGTTCCGCCAATCAACCCGGTCCTGTGCTTTCTGCTGCCACGTAATACCTGCAAACTTCTTAATCTCATCTACCCACCTGATTTTCTGTCTCCCCCTCACGCGTTTGCCATCTCTTGGAATCCAGTCAGTTACCCTTAATGACCACCGGTTATCCTGCCGACGTGCTACGTGCCCGGCCCATATCCATTTCTTCTTCTTGATTTCAACTATGATGTCATTAACCCCCGTTTGTTCCCTGACCCACTCTGCTCTCTTCCTGTCTCTTAAGGTTACGCCCTTATTTGTCTTTAATTCGAGCTAATCGCTACTGACAAACAACCTAATTGTGTAGCACGTCGTTTTGAATTCACCTTGGACTCGCATAAGACAATCACCCATGTTAGTTTAAAACTGGGGCGTTATTTTTGAAACAGACAGTTCTTTTTTCTCTCTCTTTGTCTTCCCGACATACGCACTAAGCTTCGACTTCTGCTCCGTGTAACGTACCAGACGTTATTCATATTCTGTATATTCTTGTTCTCTTCCTTAAATTTGTTTTATAAATATTTTCAGTATTCAAAAATTGTTTTATGGTGTAGCACTTTAGGGGCCCGGCTTGTCGTCCTTTCATAGGTCTCATGTAGCGTGACTACGCTCAAAATCAAGCGGCCAATCAGGCCTAAAACGAGGCTTGCAGTGCTCCAAAACCGGGTTAAAATAAACGAACATGGTCTAAAATAACATAAATAAGAAAAATAACCAGAAAGTTATCGCAATAATTGATTTAAGATCGCTAAAAATGCTTCGGAAAGATGCGGCTAACACCCGCGCCGTGCCAGAGAGGGCGTCACCAACTCGCCAAGCGCGTGATGGCTCCTCCCACCGGCGCTTCTCCGGCGCCGCTGTTACAAACTCCTACGAGTGAGCATTCATAGACAGAGACTAACAACAGCGCAACGGGAATCGCTGTTTGCCCGTGCTACGCACTCCTCAAGTTTAACGGTAATGGAGCTGTACTTAGCGCACGATTTGGAACTACATCGACAACTAATCAAGAACGACATTAGCGCTGGACTTGAACTGCGTTATTTACTGGTGTTGTTTCATACATCACCTGCATGAATATTTTTGGACAGTCTCGGAGGGTTTTCGCCGTCACCGTCGCCGTCGTGTTCAGTATAAAGTCCAAATTGATAACGTCACCCCGCGCATCCTATGTTATACGCGAGAGTAAGGGTATGGAAGCGCTTGGGATGAATGCCGCTGAAGGAGAGATGAAAGAAGCCGGCCATCTCCGTCGCACGAAGGGTGCATGCGATGACAACGCCTCGCGAGCTGGAGCAGCAACGGCGCACTTTGCTCATGAGGACGCGGTCGCGAGCGCTGGCGCGCGTGCTATCTCGACAGACATCAGGAGGCAGCTCGTAAGTTTGCTGTGCTATCAACGCTTACTTCGCGTTTAGAGTACTGGCAGCACGAAACCCGCTTCAGTACTTGGAGCGACCGTATTCCCTTAAAGGGACCAACAACTGCCCAGAACATGAAATGAGATGACTGCACTGATGGAAAGATTGTCCGTCGCATTGATTCAAGCCAACCCTGTTTATCTCGTGAGAGGCGGATTTATATTTTTATTTCTTCATTGAAAGTCGCGAAAAATGACCTTTGGTGCCTCTGGCGGCAAAATCATACACGGTCCGATGAAGCCGGTCACGTGACCATTGATTGGTGTATGCGTTCGATGACTTTTCTGTTAGTACTGAAATATTGTTCATTTCTTTATATTAAAAGATATTACTGCATAAAAATGTACATATAGGCCTGCGTTAGTTGTATGCAACAAAGTGGCGCTGCCTTCGTTTGGCGTAATGATCCCATGCCGCGAAAAGCCATCCATGACACAGGCGCAGGCAACCTTGGTCGCAGGCGCGCACAACGCTGTACAAATACCGAGAAGGTGTATAAAACCACATCGTCTCATTATAACAGCTTGCTATTTTCAAAAATGGCCGGAGAGCTCAAAATAAAGGTGGTTAAGCATAGCTACAGTAACTCCTGCGAAAGCAGAACAACGACAGCTTTCACAAGGGCTAGCGGCATTGCTATTAATTCTCAGAGTTGCTGGAGCAAGCCTTCATGCGTGTTTGGAGCCTTTCAGATCGAAAAATACTGCTTATAAAATAACTACATGCTTTTAGGATAAACCACTGCAGCTACAAACGCTACGAAGGGGAAGCTTCCTGTCGCGCTGTAAAAAACTGGGTCGAGAAAAATCAGTTGTCGGTCCCTTTAAACCGGCGTTCTGTTGAGCTACCTTAGATCGGTTTCTAAAGGGTTTAGCTGCTAGCCTTTCTTCGTATAACATTCCAATTTGTTGCTATCACATTCATTGCTTCGCCCTTGCGGCGAAACTGTGATCCTTTATGTTTGAGCAATTTCGCATAATTTATCGATATATTACATGCTTGCTTCTTTTTATTTGATTAATTCCGCGTTCACCACTTGCATTTTGCTTTTCCAACAATATCGCAAACTTTTTTTATATCGGTGTCACACGGTCCCTTTCGATCGCGATCGGCTCCGATACGGATCGGATTTCTTGATCATGATTCGCTTCTTTACGCACTCTGCAGAAAGGAGTCAATCACTGTTGAGCCATTTGATCAAGATCTAGCTTATTCGGGATCAGCAGTGTACAGTGTGATACCGGTATTATACACTGAGGTGATACAGAAGTTACGGTGCTCGGCTGCTGGCCAAAAGGTCATGGGTTCAATCCCTGCCACGGGTCCTTAGCGTTTTCGCCTCCGCGAAAACGCTAAGGTCCCGTGTACTCAAACTTAGGTGCAGGTTAAACAACCCCACGTGGTCGAAATTTCTGGAGCCCTCCACTACTGCGTACCTCAAAATCGCATCGTGGTTTTGGGGCGTGATACGCCAGCGATAATTATTCTTATGTTTATGGACTAATTAGGAGGAGGTTACATTGCAGCTTTGCGATATAATATTTCAGTGTTCACTTTCATTTATGTAACACACTTTTTGTAGCCTAGTTAATATCATTCAGATTGTTCGGTCGTCCGTGTCAAATGCGATTATATAAATTTTTTTAAGGATTGATGTACATGCACTCCTAATTTTCCCAAACAACCGCATCCCGTATTCGTGCTACCGTTGTTACTGTAGCCTCATCATCATTATTCTCTTGGCTTTTTCGAATTGACCTGACCTCAAAAAGTCACAGTTTCGCCGCAACGGCGAAGCAATGATTGCGATAGCAATAAATTGTAATGTAACGCGAAGAACGGAAAGCAGCTCGAAATTGCGAGCGCGTCGCTTGAGTCTAAATGACGCACGAAAATAACGCACACAGGACGAGCGCGAACTATCATGCGTCAAAGCTCGACAGTGGAAGCGCACTGCTTAAACATAAAGCAGGATGCATGAAACAAACGAACAGGTACACACAGGACGAGCGCAAACTAACTGCTCCAGTTGTTACTTATTTCTGTTCGAACAGCGCGCTCCTTTCGCAAACGCGGCCGCTGCAGCGAGCGAAGCGAAGCACCTCACCGGCCGCCCGTTCTTTCCTTGAGATAAGCGCACGAAAGCGACGACACCCGAACAGCAACGGCGTTCGCAGGGGCGGGGCGACGATCTTTAAAGCGCGCAACACGCGCACACGTCGCGCCATCTATGTGGCCACTAAGAAAGCATGCTGAATTACATGGTATATATAAATAGCTCGCCGTTAGCAGGCTGAGAGACGGTGCTCTCGTGGCCTAACGTCTAACGCGGCGGGCTGCAAAGCGAGAGGTCGCCCGTTCGATTTCGCGCGTCGGAAAGAATTTCTTAATTATTTTTCTTTGTGGCCTTTCGATATATATACATACTTATACATATACGGTGAATGACGGCGACGGGGACGGACATTTTCCAGCCGAGACTGTCCATATAATTGCTATCGCATTAAAAACTTCCTCTTTAGACCTTTTCCTTGCAGGAAATTGACGCACTTCTACGCTTCTTGTTGTTTTTACGCTTGCGCTTGCTGTTTCTTCCAGGTAAACATCGGCATATTGGAAGAAGCTTTCGCCGACAGATTTTCCGCATCTCTCCGTCAGAAACAAGAAAAGAAAAAGGCCAACGAGGTATTTTTCTTCTGCGACAAATTTTTCCTTATTCTTATGGGTGAACGAATCGGGACGCACAAAAGCGTGCCAAAGCTGCGCTCTAACGTCACCGTAGCGTATACATTGAGGGGCCATAGGTGTTGCGACGAAGTACACCTCAACAAAAGCGATCAGCCGTCGCCTAGAAAGACGTCTGTTGACATTCTGCCGACGGTCAATAGCACGGAGGTCTTTTTGTTCCCTCTGTATTGCCGGAATCGGCGCCGGGTCAGGAGACGTCCAGTTTCGCGACAAGGTGCGTCGTCGAGGCAGCATATACAGAAAGACGGGCGGCCGTTGTCGCCGAAAACACCACGCTTCGAATAGCAGCAGCAAGAGGCGCTCTGACCTTTTCGAGACGTCGCAGGGAGGCAGCGAAGTGTCGTCGCCTCGCGCCTCGTGTTTCGACAGTCGAGACGACAGTGGCGCCGTTGCGCGTTTTGAACGCGCAGAGAATATAAACAGTGGACTCTCAGTGACTGTCACGCGGTGCGAGAAAAAGGCGACAGCACTGAATAACGTGTTATGTAGTCGAAACGAACAGACATTGAAGCCAAGGAAAGTAAGGCCGAGGTTATTTGTAGTAATTGTGACATAAAGGTGAAAACATTAAGGTGGACGAAAAGGCAGTTCGCCGTCAGCACCAGGGGCCGAGGCAGAAAATTTTTGCGGGGGGTGGGGCACCTCCTTGATCTGAAGTGGGGGTCGGGAGGCAGACGTGGTAGAGTGTCATTTTGTGCTCTGTATGCCATGGCAAAAGAAAATTGGGGGGGGGGGGGTCCCGGTGTGCTACCCCCTGGCTACTCCACTGGCCGGCAAGGACCGAACCTGCAACCTTGCGATAAAGCGTCTGATGCTCTACCAATTGAGCTCCAACAGCGGTCGTCCTGCCGCCCACTTTATCGTCCATATCTGTGCATTAAGAGTGTTAGTATGTCCCGCTCGTAGTTATGATGGCGAGTGTGGAACACTCTTTTTTGGCCTGCTGGCGTCATTTAGTACGTGAACATTTTACAAGCTGGCAGCTGACCAATAATTCCTCGCATACTACCAAGAGCTATCAAGTCTACCAGAACGAGACTGTCGTTATAATGAACGAAAGACGGGGAATTTAAGGGTTCAATTTTCTTGGTCAAACACAACTCTAGGCCAAGGAAAGTATAGGGTAGGCCTATGCTATTTGTACTAATAGATATACCCGATAAAGTGGATCGGAGGGCGATGGCCGCTGTAGCTTAACTGGTGGAGCATCGGACGCGTTATTTATTTATTTATTTATTTATTTATTATTTATTTATTTATTTATTTATTACAGATTACCTACATCGCCATATAGGCATTACGTAGGGGGGGGGGGACAAAAACATAACCAGAATAAAGGTTGCAGGTTCGGTCCGTGCCGGAGGCAAGTTTTCTTTTCGTCCACTTTAATTTCTTCTCATTTATGTCATAATTACTACAAATAACGTGCCCTATAATTTCCCAGGCTGCATTGTCTGTTGGCTTTCATTGAGGTGGCGTCTAACAGAGAAAATTGAGCCCTTAAGTTTTCCTTCTTTCGTGCGTTTTATAGTGGGTCACTCTAAAACCGCGTATTGCAGTGTAAGAGGGACCTATTGTTCTGCCAGGGAAATGGGATCGCAAAGGTAGTTTGCGAGGCAGTCAATATTAAAGTGGTCCTGAATCCCTTTTGTAGCGTTAGCTACACTGGCCGAGGTGGAGCGGTTTCACGTGGCAGTCCGAGGGCCGTGCTGCACGTGCGCGAGCAGCAGTGACGTCACATGGTGCACAGCTCATAGAGTTTCCTAAAATGACCTAGAGGGAACTCTGGCGTTGCGATCGTTTAGCCACCATGGGAATGATGGGTAGTACACGGATTTGCCTAGTCTTCGTGCTTGTGGGCTTCGAACGCACTTGTGGCTTTATTTATTGCTATGTTTTGGTTTTCTTTCGGATAAAAGAATGGATCGTTGTGAACTTCGTGACCAGATTTGAATCGGTGAGCCTAAAGAAGTTAAAGTGGTGAAGTGAAACTGCTGATTTTTGCTGAACTTCGTTTTGCGACAAAGCGGATGCAGGCGACGCGGAGCCAAACGGAGCCGAAAGAACGAAGTTTAGACAAATCCGTGTACTACCCATGATTCCCATGCTGGCTGAAGCGCGATGCATTGCAGCTCCCATAGACACTAGCGCCAGAGTTCCCTCTAGTAAGTATTGTAGCAAACTCTATGGCACAGCTGGCGCACCGGAGCCGCCGCCGCCGTACGCGCCTCGCTGGTCTGCGCATTCCAGAGGAGTGATGTCCTAGCCGCGGCAGACGCGCTTGCGTCGGCGCGTGCCCAGCTGTGCACCTCCGTTGCGCAGTGACCGGCTGACGCTGCGTCGGAGTCGCTTGATAACGCCTCTGATATTGCGCGCATGCGCAGACGTATCAGTGGGGGTATATATATATATATATATATATATATATATATATATATATATATATATATATATATATATATATATATATATATATATATATATATATATATATATATAGCGGGGAGGGGGAGGAGGAAAAGAAAAATGAAAGGACAGGGAGGTTAGACATTTGTCAAACCGGCTGGCTGGCGTTTGCCAGTGTGGTATTGGCCGCGAGATCGAGCAGAGTCGGCACCTAGCGGCGAGCGGACGAAAACCCCGTGCTGTGGATGGCTCCTTGCGTCGTCTGCTAGCCACACCGTGTTCGCATGTGTGCGTACGTCATGCACGTTCTCAGGTTACAGCTTATTTCGTTGTGCTAGCATAGTATCACATGCTTGTACGTATGCCTACACGTCGCCTTACGCCTTACGAGACGCCTTACGCCTTACATTTCGCCTTACGAGGCGTGTATGCACTCTGATAAGTGAGTACATCCCCGTGTCGTTATGGCGTTAGGTCTAACCTTCGTACCGTCCGTTCGCCAAAATCATTTCAATGTCGGTACCACTTTCCCATTCAAGCACATCACATAGTGCATTTGGCGTCGTCTTAAATGAAAAGAAAAAGGTGCTAAATGTGGAGGTGTGAATGCAGAATTTTAACGACACCATCTCGTGATGTAGTGGTGATTTGGAAATCCTTGCGATACAGCAAAGCTTGAACTAGCGTCTGCAGAGGATGGTTAGCGGTAAAAAAGACCTGAAGACACGCATTTCTAGAGCAGTACGCGTATTCATGCTAACAGAAACGCAGAGTGCACAAAGATCTAGTTCATCTAATTACACGGAAATACAGGCCCTCTTTCTTTGTAGCCGCTAGAGCAAGAAGTAAATACTTCATTGGCTCAGTCGCGCAACACTGTTTCTATTGTGGTATAGGCAAAATAATTTAAACACGTGCAAATAAATCAAGAAAAAAACATCGAGCACAGTGCAAAACACGAATGTGACCGAAGGCCAGAACCCCATTGATTGGCGGATTGCACTTCTCTCAAACGTAAGAGGTACGTCAGGCCGGTTTCGTGCATTCACGTGGCAATGGATGGCGTATACATCACCATTACGCTGTAGTCAACGCGCTTTCTTCGCCGACAATCGACTCATCCCGCCTGCGGCGAAGCGCCGCTGCGTACGTTTGTATACGCGCAGCCGATCGCCTATCCACACAAACGCGGCGACGGTGCTGCCGCCTATAGCCCGATCTCGCGGCGAATAGCCATGAGGAAGGAGAGCGCAAATGCTGCTAAGCGGCGCAGAAAAGCGGAGAAGCTTGACAGCCGGGAAAGCTAAAAATAATCAGTTGTACCTTAGTTAACGCTACGTATAGCATAGCCGAGCTAAGCCACTGCAATTTTTTTTTTCATGTAATCGTCGAATGACATCAGTATCAGAGTTTATTTTCTCACTAATCGATTAAGGCAAAAATTCCTCGAATCCGTCAAGAACAAGCAGATTTTCAGGGATTGTTTGCACTCTTTCAGCACTTCCTCCCTTCTATCGTCCCGAGGAACGCGCTGGAAGCTACACAGTGATGGTTGACACGGGCGAAAGAAGCTGCGTCTGCGCGCATCATGAAACACAATTGCCCTATCCCATAGTGATTCCTGTGGGCCCTAGAGTGGTTGCTCCCATCTACTCAGTTTCCGCATTACTATCAGCCTTATGTCGGCTCAGGTTTAGTCTCACGTCTACTCACACAGACTTCAACGCACTAACGTTCAAACGCATAGGCCAGCAAAATGTTCGAACTCACTCACACTCACTAAATAAATATATTTTGCGCTTAGAGCTCGCTCGAACTCAGACTCACCAAAATAAAGCTCTCACGGACTCACTCAGACCGAGACTCACTAAAATTTTTCTCACCTGGGCTCACCCGGACTCACTCAGACTCATGGTTTGATCTGAGTCTGAATGACTCTGAGTGGATCGAGTTATGAGTAAGTTTACCGACCTATGGACTACTCTGTAATGTTAGCAACCAGTGAGCGCGTCGCCGGTACGAAGCGGCATCCCGTGGCAAGAAGCGTGTCTAATACAAACACCGCTCTTGATTTATGTCGGTATTACCCAATGTGTTGTATGACGCCGAACCGCAGTCACCGGCAGCTCCGACGAGAGTCAGCACAGACCTCTGTATGTGAAGAGGGCGTCTGAGAAAATGGCAACTTTACGCTAGGCTTCTAAACGCCTTGACGCGCACGATTGCAGGATTTGGCTGGGCTGTTCATAGCAGTGTCTGCTTTCCGCAGGATGTGTTTTTTCGACAAGAACGAGGGGTGGTTCATGACTCCTTTAAAGGGCATGACAAAGCGAATGATCATAGACATCGTCTTCGCCTCCTGCCGGGTAATTATGCGCGCGTTTTGTCTGGCCGACTATACGTCAGTTGCAGGCCGGTAGCCGGGAGGGGGGGGGGGGATAGAGGCCCGCTTCTCCCGAAATATATATTTATGGAGGAGCGTGTTTTACCCGAAATAAATAATAAAAATGTTTTTTTTTTCTCGAATAGTCAGGCCTTCAGCAAGTGCCCCCCCCCCCCCTCCGAAAAAAATTCCTGGCTATGGGCCTGATCAGCGGGGTGAACTACAAGAAGCCTACTGGGTAGGGGACGTAAAGCAACCCGCGAACATCAGAGCACTAATCAAAGTTGGCGGGAGGCGCTCTCTTTCTACTATTTTACCAGAGGAGCTGTTCTTTAGGGCTGGGCCTGACGACGGATGAGTGTCCGCGCTGGATGTCATGCCCCGGTTCCCAGATACATCCATAGATGGCGTGACTGCCTCGGTTGCTGGCGGAGCGGTAGCCGCACAATGAAACGAGGAAGTGCATCTCGAGCGCAAACAGAGGAGGACAGCAGCTCTGCTGTTTCTGCAGATTTCACACTGAATGGAACTGGGGCAACTCTTTTTTCCTACGTTCGCGCGCTGTAGTTTACACGCCTTCATGTGCCGGGTGAAGTTCAAGTGGTGAAGCCGATCACGTCAGCCTTCCGCCGCCGCCGCCGCCGTCTTGTCTATTACTTGAACAAGCAACTCCAGCTAGGGTGGCTAGAATTGGCTAGAGTAGGGTGGCCATTCTAGCCACCGTACTCCAGCGTCTCCTTTGCTGTCGGTTCTCCATGGGGAGTCTTTCCACGAACTCCTTCGTCGTACAGAGGTTTTCTGGGAGCTGTCTCCGACTGTCATTTCCTGGTGTCCATTTCACACGGTCAGGAAGCTAATCCCCAGAGCTTGACGGCGCGTAATCTTCTCGGCCCGCGCTCACGGGCACGGCACTGCCACCGGCTCTTGGGCTGTTTACCCGGTCCGCTGCGATGTTGCTGAGCAGGCTCCCTCCTTTTCCGGCGGTTGAATCACTGCTGGTGGGGCGCCCGTCGACGTGGTTGACCATCTCGCGGATTAGCGCCACTTGCAGCGCTCGAGCACTTAGGGAGTGCTTTGCTTCGGCGGACTTGTTGACGCCCAACGATGGCGAGAAACACGTGGCCTCCACTCCCGCGCGCCGCTCACTTAGTCTCCGCCGGTATCGCGTTCGTAGCCGTCAGCTGCGCAGTCAACACATTCGCTCTGCGTGGGTGGGATAGATTTGCTGGCTGCATGCCACACTCGGATGAAACCTAAGAAAAAAATGCCAGCTCCGTCCACCGCCACGCCGCCGCTGTCCTTGCCACAGAGAGAACTTGCATAAGTGCTTCGTCCAATCGCGCTTACTCATTCTCGTGACGTCAAACACTTCGCGGGCGCTTCGTTGAGGTTTCCCATACAGACACACGTTTGTGCCGCTGGTTGTAGGTCGCGATGAAAAAAAAAATCCGTAAACAGTGGGTGGGTGCTCGAGCCGACGTTTCGACAAGTGGACTTGTCTTCTTCAAGGCTGGAACTTCCAGCTTTGAAGAAGACAAGTTAACTTGTCGAAACATCGGCTCGAGCACCCACCCACTGTTTACGGATTTTTTCATCGCAAGCTTCCGTCTTCCCCTTCCTGCCGTTTTTTTGGTTCTAGGTCGGAAACTTCCATGCTCTGGTAAATATAGTCACTGATTCTGGCATCGCTGCTCAGCCAAACGAAATATTTTAGGTAGTAACGATGAACCTATAACTCTTAATATGCATAGTACTTACATTAGCCGAGAAAGAGTACTCATCGTTTGAGGGGAAACCAGCTAGCACGACGGCCCTTCGCAGCTGAAGAGCAGGAGTGCCAAAGTTCTCTGGGTGGAGCTTGCATTTTTTTCTTAAGTTGTAACCGAGTATAGGAATGGATCTCGCTACTTAATCGTACACCTAGCCTCGAATCCGCTTGCTCCCCTTTAATCGTTGTCGCTGTGGCCGGCAGCTGACACAATCTGAGTATTGGGTACTGTCATCCCCAGGATCGCGGGACATGTTACATGTCGCGTTATCTCTTGGCGGTGGTCGCGCACCCAGCTGAAACTGAATGGGAAGCGCGCGCACACACACACAAACACACACACACACACACACACACACACACACACACACACACACACACACACACACACACACACACACACACACACACACACACACACACACACACACACACACACACACACACACACACACACACACACACACACACAAAATCATATCTACCGAGCGAAACGTGATGTTGAAAACGACTCTCGGTTTCAGATACTACGGAACCACTAGAACATTTTAGGCGCAATTCTAATAACGTGCCCCAAAGCGCCTACCTTTCCAGGCCATTTGAAGATTTCACCACGCAGCCTATGAGAGCTGCCTCAATTTAGACCCGTTTTGGCCTGCTTCACCTTCGATTGCAAAGCCCAGATAAGACGTTTCAATAACGACTCCCGGTTTTAGAATGGCTAAGAAGGGCCCTTTCAATTGATATGCTCTTTTATTGTGTAGCTACAGCCACGTAACTTCCTAGGTCGTTCTGGTCGGCCTTATTATTGTTGTATCTGAAGCCCACATCTGCGTCTAAATTGTATCGGCGTGTGGCGGAACTGCTCTCGCTGGTGACGAAGTTTCTGAATACAATGCTTGGGAGCGTGTGCGGGAGAATGAGATGAAGAGGGGGCTTCAATGCCTCAATGAGTCCGCCTCGCCACTGCTGCGGGCAGCGCGCGCGCTATTTTGTACGGTGTATCGATAGGTGCCTCTCCTGTCGAGGCACCCTAAATTTTAGCTTCTGTAGAGGCATCTGGTGGCAGCTCCCTAAACTATGCCAATGTCCATCAATGGCGATGAATACTTCGCCTGAAACTGGATGTACGAAAACAACGCATAAAGAAAACGGGTCATGACTCATTGTTGCCAGGTTTAGGTACATTGCGCCAATTTGGCTACTTTGATAGCCCGGTGCCGTCAGAAAAGACTTCTTGGCTACTTGACTACTTTTTGATTGCTTTCTTGTTCCCTCGATTCTAGCCAAATTCTCAGTGTCTGGTGACGTCGCGGCAGATGGCGTTCGAGCATGTTGTGCCAAAACATGACGGCCAGTGCGTGTTTCCAGCGCTGAAAATTGAATTGGGCAGTTGCATTACACAAAAGAAAAGGCTTTTGGACACGTTGCTTGGACTCGGGGAAAACTGGTGCACGGGGCCAATTTTGCAGACAAGCTATTGCTGAACGCTACCTTAAAGGGACAGACAACCGCTCTTTACACGAATTGAGATCACCCCACTAATGAAAAATTGTTTATTGCATTGACTAAAACGAACTTCGTTTTTTCTCAATAGACGCGGCTTTATATATTTATTTCTTTACTAACCTCGCAAAAAAAGAAGCTTGGAGGACGCTTGAGCTTCCCTTTCAAGAGTAGAGCGCAATAGCGTAATCAGACCGTGTTCGTATCGCCTTCCCAATCGCTAGTCTCGCTTCGCTTCTCGGTGGATACCTAAGCCGTGCCGCAAGGAAAGCCCAAGTTCGGACGCCCTCCGGCTCCTGTATCCAAGCATGTGGTGCGACGAAACACGGCGAAGCGATGCCGTTTAAAAGCGCGCCGATGGGCATTTCGCGCCATCTTTCCTGTGATAGTCAAGGCTCTGCCATGCTGAAGAACCTCCGAGATGTGCGTACCACCGACGGTAAATGGTGTACATCAATTGCTCGCCTTTAGTATGCTAGAGGATGTATGTGCGGTGGCCGAGAGCTAAACGCATCGCGCCACGGAGCGAGGGGTCGCAGGTTATCCTCGGTCCCCCTCGAACCTATTTTTAACAGCGAACCTGTTAAACCTCATGGTAAAACGGATGACCATACAAAAAAAAGCTATGATCATCATGAGTGGGTATGTGCCACAGTAATTGGGCGAATCCCACCACTCACTGCAGGTCCACTAAAAGTGAAGAAGGCAAATAAAGACATAAATATCGAGAAAGAGAAAGAAAGAAAGGGAAGAAATATATAGAATCAAAGAAAGAAAGAAACACATAGCATACAAAAAGTTCACAGCATATCCGCGGGTGAATGATGAAGAGCTTGGGCGATGCTCCTGAAGCAGTCATGGTTACACCATGAAATCTTCAGTGGTTTCGCCCAGCACTAATCAAAGCGAGAGCCTAGTACATCATCAAAGACGTGACAAACACTGTATATATTTATACAAGAATTTTTATAATTCGTAAGTGGTAGCTAGACGTGGCTTCTGTTCCCCCTTCATTATAACGGCTTTATGGTCGGTGAAGTGATGGATCGGTGATGGGTCGTAGGGGGATGTTTGCAAAGACGAAGTAGTGGGCAGTTTGCAAAGGCGGCTTCCGTTCTCCCTTCATTATAACGGCTTTATGGTCTTGTGAAATAATGGATCGGTGATGGATCGTAGTGGGATGTTTGCAAAGATGAAGTAGTGGGTAGTTTGCAAAGGATCGGTGATGGGTCGTAGTGGGATGTTTGCAAAGACGAAGTAGTGGGCAGTTTGCAAAGGTGGCTACGCCGGACAACGGAGACGTGACAAGGTTAGACTAAGAAGCTTCGCCCCTAAAAGATAAAAGAAAGTAACCAGGGAAAGACAGAGAATCAAAGCAAGAGAGAGAAAGAATTGAAGAGAGAGAGAAAAGATAGAGAAAAAGTAACCGGCGTTAGCCAGAAACGCAGGTACCCTTGTAAACAACGTACGTCGGGATGTTTTGGCCGGGTCACCGCAGACTGCGAGATATGTACAGCGCTGGTAGTGACACCTGATGATGCATAGTCTAACCAGAGACCCACAAGCCTAACATTACGGTGACTTGCCCGCTTATGACTCAGTATAAAGCACTGGCAGTACGATAATCATCAACTAACAGTATTCTCATTATTTTCTTTCAAGAAGAACACTGCCGCGACTGAAAAGCACTTCCCTATAAGATCCGAACCGACAACCTTTGAAGGTTATGAGTTGGGATCCCACCGAGAGAAAGGGTGCTTTTTTTCCGCTTGAATTCCTTTCAATTTACGTCACAATTATTACGCTACAGTTAAACACAACAAAGAATGTCCCCTGTGATTTCGTTGGCGTAATTGTCGATTGGATTCATTTGGTTGCGGTTATTAAAGAAATAGTAATATTATCTCGGGTTTTACGCGCCAAAAACCCGGATTAGATTATCAAAGACGTCGTATTGGGGGGATCCGGAAGTTGCTACGACCCGGGCTTCATTAAAGTGCACCTAAATCTAAGCATACGGACCTCTAACGTGTTGCCTCCACCGGAACGCGGCCGCCGTGGCCGGGATTCGATCCCGCGACCTCCAGGTCAGCAGTCAAGCACCACTGCCGAAAGAACACCGCGGTGGCTAGAGGATAATAGAGGAACTCGAAAAAAAAAAAAATGAAGGAAAACGCAGCGTGCAATGGAATGGCAAATAATAGGCATAACATTAAGATGTTAGAAGACAGAAGAAAGGACTCTTCTTCGTCTTAATTATACATCCATTTTAGGTATACATTGCTTTGTATCTTTATTCAGTGTTTCCTCTTGTTGGCGTTGATTCAAGTTATATGTGATGTTGTGGTTTCACGCTGTTACGACCGTCCCCAGCTTGGAATTCTTTCAACGTCTGCGAACCCGTCAAGGAGATCGTCGACGCATTCCAGGGGCAGCATGCACTTGAGACGACCTCGCAGGCAAGCGAGAACAAAGGTCAACGGACCGCTCTTCCGCGCAGAGAACCGAGTATTCGTCGACCCCTCCCAATCTCCCCATTCAGGCTCTTCCCCCTCGCCGGGAGAATTCTGGAATCTGCCGTGTGCAAGGTCTTGGTGTTGTGAGCTCGTGACCATATTTGGGCATCGTTTGAGGTATTGTGACCATATTTGGGCATCGTGTTAGTTTGTGCCCTCTCCATGTGTGGTGTCTTTCCCCTCCCTCGTGGGCAAGGCGCCGAGACGACCGTATTGGCTGAAGACGCGGACAATGCGCCCAGGGTTGGCAACGCGGCGCTATAAAAGGCCGAAGACGTTCTGTATGTGACCCTTGTACCTTGTTACTTGCCACTGGTCACTTGTCGCTTGATTTCTACCATGTAAATAAATCTCTGTCGTTCGTACGAGCGCCTCTTCTCTTGGACTTGGCGGGACGAAGGGTCCGATGACGGGGGCCAGCTACCAATGATGAGACCCGCAGGACCCGGAGTCCCAACAACGCGGTGTTTTTCGATCAAATTACCCTGTAGTGTTGCGCACTGAGAAACGAACGTGCATAAATGTTGTTTATTTAACTTTTATATACCACACGTAAGGTTGTAATAATTTGTGGGATTTTACGTCTAGAAACCAGAATAGGATTATGAGAGGCGGCGTGGTGGAGCGCTTCTGAACTTTCGACCACCTGGGGTTCGCCTAAATCTAGGCACACGGATCTCTGGCATTTCGCCTCCATGGAAATGCGGCCACCGCGGTCGGGATTCGATCCTGCGACCTGCGGTTCAGCAGTCGAGCAACATAACCACTACACCACTGTGACGGGTTACTATAGCTAACTTTTGTCCTACAGTAACGGATGCCATAGCTTACCACATGCTCCAAATCACGGTTTCTGACGCACGTTGGGTTTTATTTACGTTTGCGTAAAGATAATTTTATGTTGACAGGCCTTGCAGACAAGCAAAAGCGTTCCAGAATTAACCTTCCCGGCTCCTCAGTGCAGTGGTAATGCCACGAATGTTATGTAGCAAAACATACAAGAATGAATGTTATGCAAAAATGAATGGTATGTATCGCGGGAGGCTACGTGATAAGCACCCAACACCTCGCTCCAGCCTGTGGGTTTACCGGTTTTACTTGCCAGCTTATCATCATAGCAAGCGCATCCAATCCCTTTTCGTTCTGAGCCTACAACTACCGCCACCTGTTAGGTTTCTGGAACACTAATACGACTACGCCGCGGCCTCAGAGAATGCTGCGGTAGTACAATCCAGAGTTGTTCAATCATACCGGTTGAGAAACTCCGTCCCGAAACGGAGACATGCCCATGGACGAAAATTAGCGGGTGGATGGATGGATGGATGCTATGAGCGTCCCCTTTATAACGGGGCGGTGACACGTCTGCCACCAGGCTCGAAGAAAAAAAAAAGGAAAAAAAAAACCTTCCTTGTTTTATGTTGGCCTAATACCTTATCCACATTGATTAAATCTATGTTATTATACCAAAAAAATATAAATTCACGGTCCATCTCTCTGTCTCTTAAGGCAGAGTGACCTTATTTTTCCCCATTATTTATTTTTGTACTTTATCTCTACCTTTCTGCCACCAATACTCTAACCGTCTCTTACTTATTTCTATCGTGGACGTGTTCAGCTTTCCATTGTTGTCCCTAAAACCCAAGGCTTCCTGTAGACTCGTGCCCACACGTATACTTGGGTGAATATCGCCACATTCAATCAGTACATGTTCCATCGTTTCCTTAGTTCCCCCACAGCATGTACATTGTTCTTCTTCGTTACTGAATCTCGCTTTATAACTACGCGTTTTAAGGCAGCCCGACCTTGCTTCAAACAGCAAAGCACTTCCCCTTGAATTATCATAAAACCTTTCCCTTCTTATTTCGTTTTTTTCCCTTTCGGTAGTTACTCAGAGCCGGCTTCTTTTCCATCGCTGTCATCCAATAAGTCCTCTGCGCCTCTCTGACCTTCCGCTTAATGCTCCTTGTTGCCATATCGCCCGCACTGCTAGCCATATATTTACTGGTGAGCCTCCTAGTTCTTTTTCTCCACTGCGTGTCAACGCTTTTTCTATACAAATACCTGAAAACCTTCTCTGCCCATCTACTCTTCTTCATTTTCCTCAGCCTCTCTTCGAATCTCATTTTGCTCTGAGCTTCCCTCACTTCAAAGCCTGTCCATCCCATATCGCCCTTTACAGCCTCATTTGTCGTCTTCCCGTGAGCGCCCAACGCGAGGCGGCCCACCGTCCTTTGATTTACATCCATTCCTGATTGTACCTCTGACTTCATGCACACCACTGAGTTCCCAAATGTCAGCCCCGGGACCATCACACCCTTCCACAGCCCTCGAAGCACCTCGTACCTATTGTATCCCCATAAAGCTCTGTGCTTCATAATTGCAGCATTCCTCTTTCCCTTTGCTACCGATGCTTTCTCTTGTACCTCCATATATCTATCCCCCTCATTTACCCATACTCCGAGGTACTTGTACTCGCTTACCGTCGGTATTTTTTGGCCCTGTATGAAGACCGCATGGTCTTCGTGATCATTGAATACCATCAATCCACATTTTGTTGCACTAAATCCTAGTCCTAGAGCCTCACATTCCCTTCCGCATATATCTGCCAGTCGCTGTATATCATCTTGATTGTCCGCAAATAAGACAATATCATCAGCACAAAGTAGACCTGGAAGCTTCTGCTCAACCATCGTGCCGACCTGTTTGTGCGACAAATTAAATCCAATTTTGCTACCTTCTAGCGCTTTTTCCATCCTCACCATGTACAGCATGAATAACAGCGGGGACAAAGGACATCCCTGTCTCAGCCCCTTGCTAATTTCAACGCTGTCCTTGCTACTTATTCCTTCCCATTCTATACAAACTGTATTTTCTCGGTATATTTCCCTCAAAAGCTGTATACAGTCGTCCCCTATGCCCACTTCTTTCAATATATCTCACAAAATTTCCTGATTAACGTTGTCATACGCCCCGGTAATATCTAGATAAGCTACGTATAAGGGCCTGTTTTCTATTTTCGATATTTCTATACACTGGGTAAGAACAAACAGATTATCGTCTAACCGCCTGTCGATTCGAAATTCATTCTGAAGTTCTCCCAAAATTTCATTTTGTTCTACCCACGCTTCTATTTTTAATTTTACTGCCTGCATCGCCAACCTGTATAGCACCGATGTAATGGTTAGCGGTCGATACGAGCGAATGTTATCCTTTTCTCCCATGCCGTTATAGATTAAGTTCATTCTACTTTTACGCCAACTGTCTGGTATTTCCCTCTCCTGTAAGCACTTTTCTACGGCTTTCAGCAGTGCTTCTTTGGTGTTATGTCCGAGTTCGTTAATGAGGCTGACGGGAACCCCATCTGAGCCCGGAGTAGTGCGCTTAGGAATTTTTCCTTCGGCTTTCTTCCAATTGAAATTCTCTAGTACTACATCTTCGTCAGTTGCACTGCTTTGCGTACTTTTACTCACCGGGGGAATCCCCTGGGTGACCTTTTTAAACGAATCGGCTGTTATCTTTCGGATGTAACCTAGCGCTTCATGCCCTTCCAATTGATTTCCTCCTTCATCTACCAAACGTTGTTGCATTGTGACAGACTTCCTACCTAGCGCTTTTAGGTGGCTCCAAAATATCCTAGGCGCAGACTTCTTTTCGCGAATGTCTGTCATCCAGCGTTCACTTTCACCTTTAATTTTTGCCTCGACTAATTTCTGCGCATTGGATTTTTGCTCTAAATATATTTCCCATATTTGGTTGACTTCGTCCTGTGGCCGCTTCTCCTTTTTTGCCTGTCTGTGCTCCCGTGATGCCTCACGTCGCTTCTCGATCACCTCCCGGATTTCTTTGTTCCACCAACTTTTTGGCTTTCTCTTTCCTTTCCAACAAATAGTTTTCTTCTATTTTTTTCCATTTCTTTCGTGATTACATGTAGCAGCTCACTATACTTGCAGTCATTGCCTGGTAGTTCGTCTACTTTTTCCTCGACTCTTGCGGCTATATTTGTTATTTGTTTGTCATTTAGATACAAGCTGCCAAACTTAGATTCTATGTTCTTATTTTCAGTTTTGTATCCCATTTGTAATATTATGCGTTTATGATCACTACCCAAGCTGTTAATGCCTTCCTCGTCTATTCTGATCTCTCTAAGTTTGTCATATATTCCTTCTGTCATGAGACAATAATCAATGCTCGATTGCCTGTTTCCGACTTCCCACGTGATCTGCCCCTCACACTTAGACCCCACGTTAAAGGGACCGACAACTGGCCAGAACGGGTGATTAGATCCTGGTGGAAATGAAAAGGCCGTGAATTATAGTGACAGATTCTAGCATACTTTTCGCGATCTGAGTAGGATTTATATTTTTAAATCGCGTTTAAAAGTAACAAAAGCCGGTATGTCGCGCCGCCTAGCGCGAGCGCCATGAACCAGACGTATGCAGTCTTAAGCACTTTGTTGTACGTAGTCTAATGCTTTTACACGCACCAGAACGAGGGTTGAAAATTTGAATATGTATGTTATTGTCATCTCCTGTTTGTTTCTAAGGTAAAAGAAGTAAAGCATGAGATGCGGCGCTGCTTTCGTGGCTTCCAGTGAAAATGAGGCTGCGGCGAATGCGCGCGGCGTCTGGCGGCGTTTCCCGCGTAGCTCGACTCTCGTCTGCTCTCGTCGTATCGGACTTTTGAAGAGTAGCACGCGAGTTTGCGCTGCTGCTCGCAAAATGCTATCGACTTACTGTTCTGTGGACGATTGCTACCACTTCATGAACAGCACTGCTGGTGTATCCTACCACTTGTTTCGTTTTCGAAGGCTTAGCTTGGCTTGGCTTGACTAAAATGTGATAAAGCGACCTGTGTACGGCCAAAGTACTTCTATAAGAAGCCCCAGAAAAACGCTATAACTATTGTAAAATAATTTAATAGGCTAGAAAGCAGTAGTCGCGGCACCGCAGGCTTTGCAAACGTAACATTGCCTTTTCATACTTAGGGCATAACTTGTCACCACTGCTGGCGTATAATCGCTATCGCGCTCACCTCTCACTGTTTGCAGCATGTGATATTAAGACTGCATAATCGCTGCAGATCGAAAAACTCTGATTACAAATGTTTTACGGCGTTCTCCGCGTTACCACTCCGTGATTAGAAGCTCTGACCGGCAAGCTTCGCATTGCACTCAAGAAAACAGGTACCACAAAAGTTGGTTGTCGGTCCCTTTAACTATCTCAAGACTATGTTGCTCGCAGAGATCTAGCAATAACTTGCCATTGGTGTCTGAATATCCATCAAGGTCATGAATGTGAGCGTCCATGTCCCCTAGAAGGATTATTTCGGCATCATGACCAAATTATTTAATATCGGTGTTTATGCATTTCACTATCTCCAGATTCTTTTCTCTGCAGTTATTTCCCGTCCACAAGTAAGCTACACCTAGCCACGTTTTCTTTCCACCTACTGTGCCCGAAACCTAGAGGTGCTCTGAACACGTCTGTTTCACTCTATCCCATTTTGTTCTGCTATGAATTAGCATTCCAACACCCCCACCTCTCCTTTCTGATGTGATCCTGTTACATCCTTCCCAAATATAATTGTCAATATGTGGTGGCTCTTCCAAGTCTCTAAGGTGTGTTTCTGTAACCGCATAAACACCTATCTGTTCCTTGTTTAACTGTCCCTCAATCTCTAACCATTTTGCCTTTTTTCTGCCACCCTGCATGTTTATGAACTAATTGCAACACGCGCCTTCTCCCTTCTTTTACCTTTTCTCTGGTTTTTCGCTATACTGCCTGTCAAAGAGTCCCCCTGGTTGTTTTCCTCATTACAAGCTACCGTGGGCACCGAAGGGCCCGCGTGCCCCCCAAAAAAGCTACTGCGCGTCCTGCCAGTCGCCAGCCCACCTCATGACCAAGCCTCTTATCGGAGTGAATTCTGTCTCTTTGGAAACCGCCCCACCTGTGCACCTCCCTGTTTATATCCACCACCTCGAAGCCCTTCTCTCGACTAATTCGCCATATCTCTTTGTTTGCGTGGACAACCGCTCTTTGCAGGTTGCCGTCACGCACCGGTACCTCCGGTATTGTGCATACCACTATCTGCACCTGAGGGGAAATGGCGCGCATGTCATCTACCCCTTTTGCTAATGTGGTCGCTAGTTCGGCTATAGTGTACTAGAATATAGTTCGGCTGATTCTTCATTCAAGACGTCGTTTAGACCTCCCGCGATTATCACGAGGTTACATCCATTAGCCTTAGTTGCGAGTTTTGCGCTAGCTTGTCTCATCACTGATCGCAGCCCATGTCCCGGGAATTTCCCTATTAAAACTCGTTTGTCGCCTCTCACCCTTTCCTTGACTGCTTCTGCGCATCTAACTAAATTCGAGTCCCCAGCGATTATCACGTGCTCCGACTTTTCTGCTGGACTGTCCCGTACCTGGCCACTGCCTCGGTTTCTAGCGCGTGCCACTGCTGCTGTATTGTCCCCTCCCCTTCCCAAAACGACTTTGTGGAAGCTGGGTCCTGTGACCCTTGCACCTGTGTTTTCCAAACCTGTTTCCCCCTTCGCGTCTACCTCTGTGGGGGTCGATGCCCCTCTGTTCCCGCTGTCTCTTGCTTCCTTGTTCGCTATGACTACCTTTGCTAACCCCTCCTCGGCTGACTTAAAGGGGCCGACAACTGGCCAGAACGGGTGATTAGATCCTGGTGGAAATGAAAAGGCCGTGAATTATAGTGACAGATTCCAGAATACTTTTCGCGATCTGAGATGGATTTATATTTTTAAATCGCGTTTAAAAGTAACAAAAACCGGTATGTCGCGCAGCCTAGCGCGAGCACCATGAACCAGACGTATGCAGTCTTAAGCACTTTGTTGTACGTAGTCTAATGCTTTTACACGCACCACAACGAGGGCGGAAAATTTGAATAGGTATGTTATTGTCAATTCCCATTTGTTTCCAAGGTAAAAGAAGTAAGGCATGAGATGCGGCGCTGCTTTCGTGGCTTCCAGTGAAACGGAGGCTGCGGCGCATGCGCGCAGCGTCCGGTGGCGTTTCCCGCATAGCTATAGACTCTCGTCTGCTCTCGTCGTATCGGACTTTTGAAGAGTAGCACGCGAGTTTGCGCTGCTGCTCGCAAAATTCCATCGACTTACTGTTATGTGGAGGATTGCTACCACTTCATGAACAGCACTGTTGGTGTACCATACCACTTGTTTCGTTTTCGAAGGCTTAGCTTGGCTTGGCTTGACTAAAATGTGATAAAGCGACCTGTGTACGGTCAAAGTAGATATTCTAGTACACTCTAGCCAAAGTACTTCTATAAGAAGCCCCAGAAAAACGCTATAACTATTGTAAAATAATTTAATAGGCTAGAAAGCAGTAGTCGCGGCACCGCAGGCTTTGCAAACGTAAACATTGCCTTTTTATACTTAGGGCATGACTTGTCACCACTGCTGGTGTATGCTAATCGCTATGCGCTCACCTCTCACTGTTTGCAGCATGTGATATTAAGACTGCATAATCGCTGCAGATCGAAAAACTCTGATTACAAATGTTTTACGGTGTTCTCCGCGTTACCACTTCGTGATTAGAAGCTCTGACCAGTAAGCTTCCCGTTGCACTCAAGAAAATGGGTACCACAAAAGTTGGTTGTCGGTCCCTTTAAGCCTTTCCCCCATAGCCATCGTTTTTTCCCGCTCTGTCGCCAACGCATTCTCCAGCTCGGCGATTCTTACCATGAGCTCATTCTGGGCAGCCATCATTATTTCCATTTTCGCCTCTAACTCGCATTGCTTACACTTGGCGTCAGCTCCCTCTGTCTTCTCATCCGTACAAACCTCTATTTTCCATCCCATTCCGCACCCTGAACACTTTACGGTCTTTTTGACCATGGCTAGATCGTTCACACGGCGGATTAGATACACTTAAAGCCAAATGATATCACTAAACTCCGCAAGTATGCTACACTGCAAAGCACATGTGTACCTTTCAGCCACGCGGTGTCCGAACAAATAACAATAAAAAAAACAACCCAGGCAACTGTCACACAGGAAACAGTAAAAAGTTGTAAGCCCTATTAAGCTTCAATCTAGTGGCTTATGTACTCATAAAGCTAAAAAAAAAACAAGCTCGAATCATGCAAAAAAAAAAAAAAAACTTATATGACGCTGTCATTCCGGAGCCCACGAAAAACACTTCCGTCCTCTAATCGGCGGAGGCGTGGTGGCGACACGGGTAATTGCAAACCGACGCGCCACCTGGAAGCTACAGCGGAAAACACCGCATCGCCACGATTGTTACAATCTTCGCTGCAATCTTCGCTGGCAAGAATTACAAAATATGAGCCGCAAGCGTAAACGCACTGCTCTCTTCATCGCTGCGGCATCCCTTGCAGGCTTGTATGTCTGAATGCGCAAAGACGCCATTTAATAGCTTGTTTTTCCACCTGCAGAAGGCGCCAAAGTCAGCAGACCTCCGCGTTTCGGCCAATGGCGTGTTCAGATTTTGATATACGGAGCCAATGGGGAGTTTCGCAAGTGATATGATTGAAGAACTCTGGTTCAATCGGCGGAGGCGTGGTGGCGACACAGTAAAATAAACGGTGCTCGCGTGTCTCTGCGACACTCACGTTTCTGCGGCAGTCGCCAGGTAGCGATGCGGTATTTCCCCCCCCCCCCCCCCCCCCCCCACAGAAACGCTCAAAAGGGTTTCACTTTGAAAGAGGGGAAATATTCGCGATTGTTTTGGAGGTAAAGTATTATTCTACAGCGACGCTGTGCGCGTTACTTGGCCATGTGTAACTCCGCGAACAGTTACCTTCTCATCACAATTATCATCATCACGAACGGCCGTTACATTCAAGTACAGTGAATTCAAGTTAAAGAAAATTCAACCAGCTCCGCTTCGCGGACACCGATGAAACAGCGAAGGAAGCTGGTGGCCTTCCCTTCGTCAGGCTAACGCCCTTCTATGTTTTGCAAGTCTTTCAGATGTATTGCATTACTGCTCTTTATTAAACACCCTTTGTTAAGCTTTGAGCTGGTTGTATAGCCACCACCTTTTTTAACCACAAAGTATCACGTGACAGCGATGTGACTATGGTAACGTGCACGTCATTTGTTGGACTCGCTGTTGCCGTCTTCATTTTTAGTGGAAGTTGTGCGTGGTGGGATTTACCCAATTTCTGTAGCAAACACGCGTTTATGATTACGATATTGTCACGTCATTACGAATAGTGCAGAACCTCTGTCTATCGGAACACCAGGACGTCGAGCTGAGCCGATGACAGGAAACACGACTTCCTCGTCTTTTCCACTTCCTTGTCCTCTCCTCTGCTTTCCACTTCCTTGTCCTCTCCTCTGTCACTGTGGCACATACAGTGGAATTGCGCAATCTCATCCCATGCTCGTGGCAATATTTTTGTGTTAGGCCGCACAGATTTCTGTGGCACATACCCGTTTGTTGGGCTAAATGTTGCCTTCATTTTACAGCGAAAGCTGTTATGAGATCACAACAAGGACCGTTTTTTTGGCGCCGTAGTTGTCCGCCGCCGCCGCCCCCGGTGTCCGTAACCACTATCGCGCGAAATGATAAAAAAACTAAATAAGAAAAAGGTATCCAGGGTGGAACCAGGTTAGAACCTGGGCCCTCTGCGTGCGAGCCCAGTATTCTACCTCAGAGTCATGCCGGTGCTTGAAACTGCTTTGCAAAAAGACCCTATGCAGGCTTCATGTCGGGAAGGAACCACATTAACTTATGTAATGTATTTTTTAAGAAAAAAAACTGCGCAGCAGGACGAGACACCAAGAAAGAACTGACGAAAACTGCGCTCGTTTTCGTCAGTTCTTTCTTGGTGTCTCGTCCTGCTGCGCAGTTTTTTTCTTACAGGAGCACTGACACAAAATTTCGAAGGCGAGATAATGAGTGAAATAGATGTATGTGGAGCCGTACAAAACTTCTACGAAATATCAAGGGCCAATATAGCCTAGAACATATATTTAAAATGAATTTTAAAGTGCATGCCGCGCGACTGAGCGAGATGCGAGCGCTTCGCGACGCCGACATCAACGCGGCGGATGTGTAAACAAACCTACGTCACGAGTTTGTGTTGGCTGGTGGCTGGTTGTGCCCTTGCGCTTGTGCCGTGCTACCTGCCAGTTCTTCCTCCGTGCCTGCGGCTTTGCGTGTGCTAGTCGTGTTCTCTTCCGCTGTTCGCCCGTCGTGCCCGTTGGCAGATGTCATGGCCCGCTCACGCTAGCGGCAAGCCTGCCGCAACGGCGTGGTGCCGCAGAACGTCGGCCGTCGCCGCACGCGCGAGAGCTGTCCGACTTGCACGGCAAGCTTCGTCGGCGAGGCATTCGCACCTCCGAAAAACATGACAGCACTGCCAAAAGCAGTTGTCGTCCACTTCGAATCTGTCAAGTGGCCGCCGTGCGCTCTGTAACGTGTAAGCTCCGAACTGATGCTTCCATTTGCTTTAGATTCATTTCCTTAAGCTTCGACAGCAATGTATTCGTCCCGATTCGGCGCCGTTTTTGAGAGCCATAGTCAAATAATCGATGATGTAGGCTTAGTGAGTCGAGATGGGCTCTTCCGAATGCTCGGAGCATAGAGTTTCCTACAATACTTACTAGAGGGAACTATTGCGCTAGTGTCTATGGGAGCTGCAACGCATGACGCTTCAGCCGGCATGGGAATGATGGGTAGTACACAAATTTGTCTAAACTTCGTACTTTCGGCTCCGTTTGGCTCCGCGTCGGCTGCATCCGCTTTGTCGCAAAACGAAGTTCAGCAAAGGTCAACAGTTTCACTTCGCCACTTTAACTTCTTTAGGCTCAGCAATTCAAATCTGGCCACGAAGTTCACAACGATCCATTCTTTTATCCGAAAGAAAACCAAAACATAGCAATAAACAAAGCCACAAGTACGTTTGAAGCCGCAAGCACGAAGACTAGGCAAATTTGTGTACTACCCATCATTCCCATGGTAGCTGAACGATCGCAACGCCAGAGTCCCCTCTAGTTAATTTTAGGAAACTCTATGGTTCGGAGGACATAGGTTACGCGTTTCTTAGTTGTTTCTAATCCTCTATAGCTGGCGCCACTTGACCTGGTGCGAGCGTGTGGACCTAGAATCACTGTATATGCTACCTTTAGGTAGCAGAGTAGCGCATAGGTCCGGCTAGCAACCACAGCTGTACGGTGAGGTCGCACTTCGTTTTTGCAGGCGACATGCCTACTGTGTCGCCGATTAACCTGTCTGGCGTGTCGAAGACCGGCGATAAACATTGGCTGTCGATGGCTAGTGTTAATTCAGTTCGCTGCAGCGGCGGTGTCGAGAAATAAGAAAATTGGCCCAAGCGGCAGCTTCTCCGCAATGCATGGTTGCTAGCGGCGTTGGAAGACAGATGCGCAACTCTGCTACCTAAAGGCAGCATATACAGTAACTCTATGTAGACCCGCTCTCTCGCGCCGCCTACAATACAATTTTGCGCGGTTACGTGGCCAGCTGCGTTAACCCGGCCACTGGAGGATGCTGCCTAGCTCGGTGCTCTTTGAAACCGAAACTGCGACTGGGCGCTCTAAATCGTCTCTAAATAAATAACCGTCGCTCACTCGCGCAAACGAGGTTTGCAGCCGTGATAAGTGGATCATAAGCTATCTATTGCAACAAAAAAAAAAACAAGGTGCAAAATTTTTGTGTCAGTGCTCCTTTAACATGTTCTCATACCAACTCGCCCAACTTTCAACCGTTGTTATGTAATGCAGCGTGGTAGAAGAGTAAAATAACAACCAGGTGTCACACAACGCGAATTCTGCAACCAGGCATCACACTATGCGAATTGTGCAAAGAGTGGGTTGTTGAATGCTTCCAACCCATTACAAAGGGCTCTGCCATAATGCTTCATTGTCATCAGCCACAACATCAACAAAGCGCACATAATGCCCTACAAGTGTTTTGCTGGTGCCAAGGTTCTCCACAGAATAACGAAAAATTGCATAGTGGCTGCTTTCCTACTTTCCAAAAATTATGATAATTTATAGCCTAGTAGGTTTCCGGCAAGTGCACTTCTATTGGCTGCCAAGGAAGCCCATAAGGCTCCCATGATTCATTTCCTCAGGGTCTCGATCAAGTTAATTCTCTATCTCCTTCTCACGTTAACGTATGTTATAAAGCATGGTCGGTGAGTTAAATAACGACCGGGCGTCGCACACTGCGAATGACGTAACCAGTGGGTTGTTTAAAGCTTCCAACCTATTACAAAGGGCTCAGTCATAATTCTACATCGCAATCAACCGTCGCTATAACAAAAAGTTCACAAAAAGCCTTAGAGATGGTACCTCCCTTCTCCGCACAATGGCCAATAATGTCGTGGTGGGTGCTTCCCAACTTCACTAAAATTATGATTTGTGGCGTAGTGGGTACGTTGTTATGTACTTGTATTTGTACTAGTAGCCACAAGAGAGTTTAAAACGGGCCCTAGAAATGACGCTCTTCCAGCTTTCGCTTTGACTGTGCTGCGCTTTCCGCGCAGGCCTGGCGTTTTTTAGTGGACCAGTGGTGAGTAGTGGGATTTACCCAATGTCTGTGGCGCATACCCGTTTATGATGCCACAAGCGTTACCACGAATCTCGGACTTAAAAGGCTCGACCAACAACAGCTTCGCTGTTAAAGAAAAAGCGACGGTGGCCACCAGGGGTGTAGCCAAGGAGGGGTTGGGGGGTTCAACCCCCCCCCCCCGAAATTTTTCAATTTTGCTTGCGTATATAGGCACGCACACATACATACACACGCACGAACATACATAAAGTATGGTTGAACCCCCCCCCCCCCCCCCGAAAAAAATTTCTGGCTACGCCCCTGGTGGCCACCCAGACTGAGCGCAAACGGCTGCTGGCAAACTGGGCTATTTCGTTGACCTCTCTGCAGCGTGAGACTAATAATAGGAACTTAGCGTAACTCCGCGATATGTTCGACAAAGGATGCTTGAAGTTTGAAGTCGCTGCTGGCGCTCAAAAGAAATGATATAGTCTCGAAAGGCGCGTGAGCTCTCGCACGCAGTGGTTCACTGCCGAGATAAGCATACGGCAACGAATTTCGTGGGCGCGCGTGAGAACGCAGCCACGAGCGAAACGTGGCGAAAACGGACTTGCCAAGTGAATGTGTGGAACCCGCCGGTCAGGTAGAAGAGATGGAGAAACTTACCAGTGAAATCGACCAGCGCTCCATCTATCGTTAGCTGCTGCAAACATACCGTGTCCAACGTGGGGCGGCGCTGGCGTCAGTCGAAGCCGGTCGAGGCCATGCGGCGAAGCGTTTGAGTTAACCCTCCTGACGACTGTGCTTCATTTTTACCTATTGGGAACTACGTAAATCCTAGTAGACGCTATCAAAATCTATGACGTCACCACTGGCGGGGCAATTTCAAGGTGGCGTCGCCACGCGCATTTTCTTTATGTGCGTTTTCTCGCTTACCAGATGTATTCTCGCGGCAAGCTTGGTGATTTTAGTACTGTGAAATAGTAATGCAGTAATACGAGATAAAACTTTTTCCCTTCAGTGTCCATTTAAGCATCAGCTCTATTTCGAAGCTGTCGTCAGACAGCTTGCGTCGCCTCTTGGTGAATCCGTCTGCACCTAGGGTAAACAGGTGGTCGGCGGATGCATTGGATGATACTCCTATTGTTAACGACTGGCAGGACGATACGATAGCAGTCCACCACTGCGATAAAAAAAAAAGCTCTGGGAATGTGACGTGTACGAGACGAATATGTTCTGTGTAAAACTCCCGGTGTAATCGAAATAAAAAAAGTGACTAGTAGCATGACACCTCGCGCAACAGAAAAAGGTTAACGGAAGTACGTTACCCGTTAGAGTTCCGAAATGGTAACGAGTACTTTACCAAATCACCGAAAAAGTAACGCGTTGCCGGTTACGGCGTTACTTGTAACGTGTTACCATCGGGGCAGCATATATATATGCACGCATCATTTTGCAAAGTGATAAGCGGTGATGAAGAGGCATCGGAAATGCAGTCATGCGCTACGTTTCGCTTAATTGCGTGAGATAAGCCCACTCCAGTATCACGTGATCAGTCCTACCCGCGGAAAGCTTCAGGGAGTCAGAACCACGAAGTGAGGATCGCCCTTGCATAGCCGACGACACCTGTTGGCGCTGATCACCGATCGTTGACAGCCGGCGAATGTACAGACGACTGGCTCCATCTGTGGAGTCATCACAGAAACTGAGGTTAGACGAGAGTAAAGCTATTGTTAGAGAGAGAAAATAGGTGGCGCTACATTCTGCAGTCTTTAAGGGAGCACGGTTCAACACCGCCAGTGCAAAGAGAATAGAATTTTAAATCTGACAGTAAAAAAGCGCGATAAGCTAAAACGTCTTTCTTGTGGCGGTGGTCGGGAATGACTGAAATAGTCAGTTGCTGGGCAATTTAGTTCAAGATCTTGCTAAGGGGAGCACTGAAGCGCGAATAGTCCATAAGACAGCAGACAAATCGCCAAGTGATCAACGAGAGCTATCAGGGGCATGACCATCAGTTTTTTTTTTCGGGCAAGGAGGGGGATGTTCAACCAACATTTATAAGTATGCTCCTGCATATGCTTGCATGTGTGCGTGTATATTTACACATGCAAAATTTTTACATGCAAAATATGAACATGCAGCGAGGGTAGGGAGTTCGGGAGTTCAACCCCCCACCCTGGCTTTATGTGTATATCGATGACCTGCTAGAAGACCCCGACGCCTCTCCCGCCCATCAACAGCGCACGACGCCAACGGCGTTTAAACCATAGTAGGAGAGCCCAACTATGCGAATTCGGCAAAAAACAGGGAATTGTGGAGAATTTCTCAGGTAACGCAAAGTCAGCTAGCACACGCCTGCTTATTGGCTTGATCAAGCTAAAGCTAAGTCTTGTAGCTTTCTTGTTTAAGCCCTATCGGAGTCCTTCAATGCTTCAATTGATGGACTCTGGCCGTATTCTAGCCTTAGCCGTCTGCGAGCTGGCTGATAGCTCAGCTAATGCTCCTTCCATTCGGGACTATTAGACGTCTTGGCAAGCTGTGTTGTTGATGGTCTGTAGACATCTGCTTTAGTGAGTTCTGGCTTATTATTGAAAATGAAGGCGCGAACTAAGACACAGACAAGAAAAGGGAATGACATATCAGTGCTTACAATCAACTGAAAGCTTTGTTATGTCAGAAAGAAGACACATATTGAACCATGGCACGTGTATTCATAAACAGTGATCACAAGCAGTGATATGGATGTTGAATACAAGAGAAAACAGTAAGGCTTGAAAAGACAAAACGAATTCTGCAGCTTCAAAAACATGGAGTCTAAAAAACCGACAAGATTTGAGATGGTATGTAAACATGCTGAACGATTTATTTCAGAAAAACGTTTCTAGTTTTGCAATTGACTAGGTGATTTAAATTAAAACTTTATTAATGTTTCTTTTCACTTAGAAAACATGCAAAATGAGACCACCACAAGTAAGATTGTCTGCCGCGTTCTTCTTCTTGTGCTTTGTCAGGGTTGGAAATACCACAGCAAATGTCAGATACCACAGCTTCTCGAGACCCTGCACCGGTACACAATGCATAAACTTAGTATGCAATATAGTATGACCACGAGAGGCAATAGATACAGTTAATGATTCTTTAGAGAGATATTCCATTATAAAAAGGGTGATTTTGCAGTGCATGCGCTGAACGGTAACATGCAATAAATGGTTGAAATAACAAAACGTTTGTCCAAATATTACTTAATGGAAAATGAACACACCGCATCTAATCGCCAGCCGCAGAGCTCAACTGTGATGCCACTCTTGTCATGTCCTCACTCGAAGCCTCCATCTTCTGCGGAGCTTCCATATTGTTTACATTACATACTAACAATAACCAAGACTTCTTAGGCGAATTCTAGATCTTCTTGAAAGTATGTTCCTGCAGTATTGTAGACATTTCGTAACGGACTTTATTTAGTAGTGTTAAATACTTCAAAATATGGAAGTTTTTGTGAATTGTAGAGGCACAAAACGACATGAGAACAGAGGGCACAATTACACATCTTTTTTAGCTCTTTTAACCGCCAGACTCTGTCAGCTGCTTGGAGGTTGAGTATGCCAATACAATTAGGGAGTGCATCACTAAAACCACATAGGATCACTGAAAACAGTTAAACATAAGCGATAGTATACAAAACTGTGAGAAAATAAATTTTTTTAAATTGAATGTTCTCCTTGGAGTGCTCGAAATGAGCGGGAACACCATAGCTTGTTTTCATGCGTTAATTTCATGCACTATTACCACAAAAGTTTTGTAGCCAAACCCAATCCACATGGTGCCGACTAGTTGAAGCTTGTGAAATACATACAGAAGCTTAGCGCATAGCATTTAAAACACTCCTTTACACACATAGCACAGCCCTTGTGAAGTTTTTCCCGCATGCTGTAAACTATACGAACTGTGGCTTGTACCATGTGGTTGCGCATCCATTAAACACTACGGCTATATTTTCAAGCGTGCTTGATGTGCATAAAACTGTTTATTTAGCTCTTTTTTTATGCGTGCGAAACCCCAACGTATCTGCCAATGAGCGATGGCCATTTTCGCATGACGTCACAAAGTATACATGAAGCTGTCTGCTTCCCACTTTACTATACTGTTTGGTCATTATTATTGTTAGCATTATTTGCTTCATCCTATGATTTAATAAGCAATTGTCTGTACAACCTCCTTGCGACCGCTAGGAATCGTGTGTGCGGTTTTGCAGGTGTCTACTATTTTTGCGGCGTGCTTCACCTCCTATGGTCTTTTCCCAACCGCTGTTTCCCGCAGCCTTCAGCACGTTGTGCGCCATATAGGGTATGTATTTGTCTACCTTATTACATTTTTTATCAGTCAGCGACAGCACTGGTATTGACGATGAACATTATGAATCACTACTTGCGTCTCACTAAGCCAGCCCAGTTTTTTTGTCACGAGACCCTACTCTGTAAACTATAAGAAAAAATGCCCAAGATTACGAACACTGCGTGCATAACAGTAAACTACACCAAACCTACAGGACCAAATCCTGGCCGTCCAGTGCGCCCGCGACAGGGCCGTTAGGCTAGACCTGCCGGTCCCAACGTGGGAGTAGCCGGGTGGCGCGGGGCAACCTCTGCGTCTCCACTGGACTCTTAATAAAGTTGTACTCTCTCTCTCTCTCTCTCACGAGGCCGAAACTGTCACTACCCCGTAAGGGGAAGGCAGTCTCCGGGCAGATTCCAAGTGCTGACGTATCGGCTCCTCGAAATGCACCACGAATGCACGGACAATTTAAAGGATGGTTATTTTATCGCGCCAGCGAATTAAGGCCGGTTGTGGTCCGAAGACCGAGTCAGAGACAAGAGTTGATAACACAAACTAAATATGTTCTCACTTAAGGCAGTACAAGCACCACACAAACATGCGCGCTTGGCTAGTTTAATCACAGTAGAACTCCCATAAATCTAACAAACAATGGAGATCAATTAATAGCATGGCCTCAAATTCAAGAGCTCGAGAATATTACAGAATAATTAAAGTCCTTTCATATTCACCGGCTTGACGAGTCCTTCCACCTAGACTGGAGCGCTGACGAGTCGTTACCCTTCGCAGTCGATGATCACGTGTCTCCTCGGCGACACTCTTAAAAACTTGTAACTGATCCCACGGCGTTACCTCTGAACACATCAAAGACCGACTGATCGCACTGCATCATAAAACAACACGCCTTCTCTAGCCTACCGAACCACTCTGTCACTTATAAAACATAACTTCTTCACTCGCTCACTGACTGAACCTCCATCGCCGGGCGCTTATGTCGGGTCGCACACGGGTTCGCGAATATTCGACATGCCTCATCTGCTCAGCGCAATGCAAGCTTGGGGAAAGGATGAGCCCTTTCTAGCACATTAGTCTCAGATCGAACCCGTATTCGCGAAGCTTCGACATGACTCATCTGCGAGTAGCACAGCGAAAGCCTTGGGGAAAGGGCGAGATTCTCTTCACAGTTGGTCGGATGCGCCGCGTTGATTTATAGAATTCCCCCGATCTTGCGCGGCAGCTAGGCTGTCGTCTCGGCAGCGTCTACTCCGAGGGATGATGGGCACGCTTTCGGCGCCTTGTGACACTTGTTTCTTCGATGCGCGTGCTCTGTCGGGGCTAACCGTTGGCGCCGGGATTTCATGCCGTCGTTTAAAATCGATGACGCGCGTCTAATTAAGCGCTGGTTTGTGAGAGAAACAGGGAGCAGCAAGTAGGCTGAGAAATACCATTCTCGAATTTTCGTTTTTGTTAGAATACCGTGGTTACTGATGCCGGCGTTACAATGACTCAGAGCCTTTCTTTGAGCGGGAACCGTCGCCGAGCTGTCCGTTTCCGCCGTGACGTAGCGTCTGCGTCAAAAGTGTGATAAAGCAGCGGCGGCGAGAGGTCTTACGAGTCTCCTCATATTGCTCGATTCATTTCTGCAGCTGTTCTTCTCTCTTCTTATGTCTGAACAAGTATCGGCAATTTCGTGCTCGCTGTGTATCTCGGAAGAATTCAAGCACGTATAGCGAAAGAGCGGAAGCGTTGTGGTCAGCTACCCCGAATGATGCAAAGCGACGAAAAAGATTTTTTTTTTCGGAATAAAAAGTCAGCGCAATAAACGAAGGCAGCTAAGGACAACAACCAGGCAGGACAAGCTCCTTCGCTGTCTTTGTATTTTTTTTTTCGCTGGTTTCCCATAAAACCCCTTGATCTAGGAAAATAGCGACACTCTCCTCCACGCGCGCGTTTCCTCCTCGATTCTCGTCGGCTGCCGACTGAGCGGGCTCACCATTTTCTCCTGCGGCTCCCGCGGAAGCGCCGCAGAACTCAATGGAGGCGCGTGATTTCGGGCCTATTGCGCGCCCCGGGTGGCTTAAAAAATTTTTGAAAAACCGTGATAACAACATCGAGAACGCTAAAATGAACGTTTATGAAAGGGTTGGTTAATTTGCTTCCCAAAGCCATGTGAGCGGGGCATACTAAATTAAAATGAGCTTGTGGACAGCTCTACGGTGCATACATTCATTGTGACCCATGACAACATGCATCTGATATTGTTTTGCTTATGGCATATCCCTCTCTGTGTGGATTTTTTGCTTGCCTGTGCGGGCGTGTGCGCCACGTGTGTTTACGTAGTGACGTTTGTTTAGCCCTCTTTCTCGGAGGGGAAAAAGAAGTGACGTGGCGTTTCTTAGCAATGGCTACCGTCAGGACTCCCAAAGATGAAGCCGCTCGACTGCAGCGCCGTCGAAAAGTTAATCGTGAGCGGATGCGGTGACAGCAATCCGATCCTGAAGCGAGAGCTAGGGAAGCCGAAAGCAAGCGTCGTAGAAGAGAAGATCCCGAGTATAGATTGAGGGAAGCCGAAAGTTCGCGTAGGCGAGGAAATGAAGATCCGCAGGCTCGTGCACGTGGCTGGTTTATCAGTGATTTGAATGTTAGGTGTAACATAGCTCAGTTTATTTTTAGAGCGTTTCTTTCTCTAATCACAGTTGTATATATAGGTACTTTTGGCCCTTTTTCTTTCGTTTCGTTTTTCCCCTTTAAGCTTTATGAAGTTGTACTGGTGATGTGTAACGCATAAAATGTTAATCTTTAAAACCGTTTCTTTCAAGAAGCGAATCCAATCTTTGAGAAAGGCACCGTCCGATTCATGGCCTATCCCCCTAAGTGGGTTGCGCCAAGTGTCTGAGGAACAACAACAACAACAACAGTGTAGCTGGGCGAAGCCCAGCAAAAGTTAAGACTAAATGTGTGGTTTAATACGAATTCACTAGGCTTCCCCCAGATAAGCTGGTCTTTGACGTTTGCGATAGCAGCGCCACGTACAACTTGTTTAGTTCATCTTACGTTGCATTTTCGCTCGTTGAGATTCCACAATGTGCAAACTGACACCGGCGCTGCAGATCACTGTCGGGTCGAGCAAGACGAAATACTTGTCGAACTTGTCTCCAATCTAATCGGATGATGATTTCTTCGTTACAGCGGTTCGGTTGGTGCCCTTACGTAAAGCACGTCACTTTGGTGCCCGCGCTTTGTCGGCAGTCGTCGTTTGCATGAGAGTGACCACGTGGGCCATTATGGCTATTGTTGAGGCGGCGGCTGTCTGCCAGACCACGGCTGGGCTTAAGCGCGAGACAGACGGTACGATTTTCTATGCGATGTGCCGGCCTACGCGGCGGTGGGGGAGAGGGAATGGTGGCTGTCCGATGCTATGAAAGGTCACCCTTCCGGTTACCCCACCGCCGTGTCGGACGTCGCATCGCATGGAAAATCGCACCGTCTGGAAAGTCGTACCACTGCTCCCGCCGGAGATTTTCAGGGTTTTCTAATGAGGAGAGCAATGCACCTACGTGCTTGAAAATGGCATCCGGGCGTACGTCACGCCGGGTTAAGTCGATTCCTTAGTTGCGGTCCTACGTTTATATTCCAAACAAAAGGGGGCTAAATATGAGGCCATTATCGAAAGATTGAGAAATGCTGTAATCATGCAGTTGTTATTTTAAACTTTATTACAGTTTAGCTTGCGTTTCCCCAGAAGCTTAAGTTAAAGTAAAGCTTGCCATGCGGAAAGAATAGACTAACTGCGGGTCACAACTAAAAATTATACAGTTTAGAAGAGTACTTATAGAAATGCACAATAATAAAGCTCGCTCCCCTGTGTGTACTGAAGTAAAATGCAGCCGCATCTGTCCTTGTTATGATTCGGCTCCGAACACAGCTGTCACCTGTCGCTACATTGGTAAAGCTACATATAATACAGCTGTAGCATAGCAGAATACGTGTATACTCGGGGACAAATTTCTGTGGCAACGCAGGGAAAGCTACGGGCCGGGGCGGAGCGTCTGAACATATACTGCTACGCGAAATAGTCCGGTTCGGCGCGCGTCTCGTAACGCCGTGGAAAGTGATGGGTAGCGTTGCATTTCGACGCAAACGCTGCTTAGCGTCTATACCTGGCGACAACTTTCTGTGGCAGCAAAGCCAAGGCCACGGTGTAAGATACATACATTTTAGGTGGGGACACTCGCGAGACGCGATCGACCAGATAAAGTAACAGCGACGCGCGTCCGTCGGACCGCTGACCGCAGCGGATGTCTATCGGCGAGTAGACGCAACTTGAAGACGGAAAGAGGCGTTGCTATAACAACCGGCCCTTCGCGGGAAACTTGAGTTTAGTGACACATGGGCGTTGTTCCTGCCAAGGAGTGAAAATTGAATACTTTTCCCTCCAAGCATGAGGAGGGGTTAGGGACGCGCAGCATGCGCGGTCTTCATGCTTCTCTATGTAAAGCATGCCGTTATTAGAAGTTGGTTCTCGCACGTCCAGTAAACATAGTACTTTTTTGGGGCGTAACAGATACTTGCATAATTGACATCTCTTTTAAAATGTCGTATGTTGCGGCTCTCTATCTAAATGATCTGGTTTTCGTGCGTTCGCTGATGGTAGTGCACTCGGATCGGCTAGCTGGATGTGGGGCATGATGTGGGATATACGGCAGCGCGCGCTAACAGCATGGGGGAACACACGTTCTTTTGATGACTAGCAAAGCAGAACTTGAACAAGAACGCGTGATTGCTCGTATGAGAGAAGCGACAACTTAGATAATCAGACAAATTGTTTGGCGTGCATTACATAGGTACCGTTTGGTGTTGCGCCAAAATCTATTTTTGCGGTTCTAATGACGAATATACGGCGGAACGTTCATGACTGTGAGCTTAACAGTGGGCAGGAGACCTTTACGCGGGCCACTGCGCATATCTTCTCGCTGCTGTCACCATCGCCTCTTACCGTACAGCAGAACACACTATAGCTTTTTTTTTCGCACTGAATAATCAACGCACCTTTCTAAGAACGCCACTGGAGGCAAGCTCACAAAAAACAGCGAGTGCACAACGTAAGACTGTGAAAGAAATTCTCACTACGTCTATAACAAAAAAAAAAAAACTGCTATTTATTGCAATGTATCATTGCGTAGCATAAACATAAAACAAATGTTCGTGCAGCGAAAATTATTCATTCACATTTAAGACGTAGACAGTGAATATATACATTGAATCTCATGAAAGTGACACCACCGTAAGGGCGAGACATGTCCGAACAGAACAACAGGAGGAGTCTAAACCTTGCAAAGCCTTGCCTCTTTCTTTTTGTTGCAGCTTTCTTTAGGCGCATTTCGGCCTTGCATCTTGCAGTGTTGCCGCATTCTCATAGTAATGTAGTAGCGCAGGATTCTGGCAACTGCGTCTGTCTTGTGCTCAGTGCACGGAAATGTCAACTGCTGCTCAGTGACATGCTCAATCATGTCCCAAAATACGTGGGGGTCGTCTGCGTGGCTGAAAAAATAATCTTCCGCGGACTTCAGCAGAGAGTACAGCCTGCGATTTGGGTGTGTCAGTCCTCCCTTCGTCTTTGAGTTCGTAAGGGCAGCTTCCGGTGCAACGCTTGAAGACACGGTGAGTGACCTCCTGCAGGTTAAGCATGAGAACATTGGTTGAAGCTTCCGGCTCAGGTAACCACAGACGTAATAAATTATGCAGTCAACTGCCTGGGCTGTGGTCGAACTTGCAGGGAAAACATCTTCACATTCCCACGATTCCGTGTCTATAAGTCCATCCAACTTCGCGCGAAGTTCCTCGAGCTGCCTTTCAGATGAATTTTCACCACCTTTGAAGATTGATTTGAAGCAGGCGAAATCCAACATGGGGGCATCTTCTCTTGCCTCGCAATTTCCGAACTTAGGTGGCTTCAGCAGTGTGTATATACTGAGCGTTCTATACACCTGCATGAATGTAGGCATGTCAGGGTGATCATTCTCACCAGCTGCTTGACGGACTTTCCCGAAAAAGCATTCCAATGGGTCCTGATTGAATTTAGCGGCAAGAACGTATCGGAAGCTGCACTCATTCAGTAAATGGTTGCAAAGATCGATTGTGGACTTCAATGTGACGCGAAGTCCTTCAGCGGTCGTCCTTGCCAGAAACATGTCTTTAGTAATTAACCCATCAAAAAGCTCTTTTTCCCATTCGTTCAGCCATTTCAAGCCTTCTTTCAGGACCCTGATATCACTGCTGCCTTGCTTAATTCCTTCCGCCGGGTGCCGTCGGTTTAAGGCGTCATACAAGTCATTGAGTCGCACTGTAAACTCAATGGTTCCCTCGCAGTCACTCAGATTGTTTTTGCCTTGTTCCTGGTAGTACTTCATACCAGCAGCCATGGAAGAACTGAAAATTTGAGTCGCGAATTTTACGCGCATTTTGTCCATGTTGCTTGGCCAGATATGACGCTGAGTAACCTTGGGGCACACCTTGAGGCCTCCTTTGTGCACCTCATCCTCTTTGAACACCGAAACGCAGTGAGACCATTTCACCCACTTTCCGTGCACTTTCATGTACTTTTGTTTCAGCAGCCTGTTCCTGATGCATTTAAATAAATGCGGGACGTCTGAAAACATGTACACATTGCGTTCAGCATCAAGAGGATGTTCGAAGAAATTCTTCTCTCGCTCCACATCACCAGAGATGCCGAGGTGTTTCCACATGGTACGGTTCGTGCTTGCCCCGTCGCAGACGACCCCGTCAATGAACGCTCCAGCTTCTTCAAGGAGCACAATCGTTTGCGAAAGCAATTGGCACAGCACTGTGCCTCGCGTGGCGTTTTTGGAAGCGAAGACTGCCACAGGTTGTGCGTAGCTGTCGGTAAACGGGCAGAACATAAACACCAGTGCATGGTCGGCGAAATCTTTAGATTTCATGTTCTGTTCGCCTTGATCCACGAGGCCATCATAGCTCAAAGTCCTTGAATTAAGCCGCTTGCACTGTCTAACATGCATCTCGTCCAACAACAACATTCCATGCCTGAAGAATGTCGGCTTCGTTTGCAACTTCTTTTTCAGTGCCGAGAAGTCTTTGTCAAAGCCGCACTTCATGTCAACTGTACATATGTAGCGTCTGATAGTTTTCACTGATGGCAGGGGGAGGACGTCGTTCTCTTTAAGAAACCTATAGGCGCTCGGTGAGCGAATGTGTAACAGTAAGCACAACAGGAGCCAGTTGTTTGTATACCTCCTGCCATTTCTTGACTCTTGTCGGGCTGCTTCCACGCACTCTCTCACTAGCATTTGCTGCGCCTCTGAAAGATTTGCTCTTGTCAGCGTTTCGTCGAGCGAGTTGTCGCTTAGTACGGTGAGTTTGTCACGACAAGACTGTAACTCCTGGAGAAGCTTTCTTTTGGTCTTAAGTACTTGCATCTTGGACCTGTAACATGCAATGCGTTGCTTTCGTAAGGCATTTACCTTATCTTTTATGGATGACTTCAACGGGATTCTGATTCGTCGTTCTTGTCTGCGCTTCTCCTTCCTGTACATGTGCACCCGGAGTGTATTGTGCAGCCTATCACAAAATGTGCAAGGAGATTCTCCAGTTTGAAGAATGGGGCACCGATTGTGACGCCAAACGCCTGATGTATCCACGTAGCCACATTCCAAGTACACGTTCGTGTATTTTTCCTGTGGTGGCCCACCAGAGCAGATATTCCATTCAGCGAAACATTTTAGGGCTTCACTCACAACGCTCCAGTCATCAGGAGAGCGCAATTCACTTGATTCGGGAATAAATGGGGAGTCAACTCTTCGACCAAGTACGAAAGTGCTGAGAGCGAAAGTTGCGTCCTTGACTTGCTGTACATTGAGTATCTTAACTGACAGCGGATTCCCAGATGACGAAAACCCAGCTTGTATAAAATGAAAAGAATGCTGACCGGAGTCACGCAGTGTATGATGGTTCCACTCAGAGCTTGGCAAGTCGGCGTTTGAAGGGTCTAAGCACACTCCTGAAAAGTCACTTTCGGTGCCAACTTCATCTTCGCTTGCGAGCATCTCAGCTGCAAACTGCTTACTTGAAGCTGTGGCGTTTCCCCTCATCACAACGTTTCCGGAAGTGTCATTAAACATAGTTTCAGGCGATACTTCACTGTCCCCCTCTTGCGCTAAAGCCATTGCAGGGTTTTCCTGAGGTTTCGAAGCAGCTGCAAACTTGCAGTATTTCTTTCTGGCCTTTGGTAGTGATGGTGGGTGACCTGTAGTACGTGTCTTTCTTTTCCTGGACTCCGAAGAAGGGTGTACGGGAGAAGACGGAAAAATGCAAGGGATTGCATCTTCCGAAAGAACGCTTCTTTTCGGCACGTCGAGCAGGACCTCTCCTGCAAGCTCTCCGAAGTATCTTTTCTTCAGAATCATATCGTCTGTGAAGTGCTTGCTGCAGACTGCATCCTTTGTGCTGAGCATACGGGTCTTCCTGGGAATCGCTTGAGCCCATGCCTGGAGGCGTTCGGGATCAGCAGGAACATTGAACAAAATTGCTTTTTCTTGACAGTGAGGGTAACCTGACCGGCAACCACTAACGAAGCACTTTCTTCCCATATTCGCTCGTTGTGTAGACGCCTTCTTTCGCCAAATTTCCTGCATGGCTGCTTACCACATCACAAGTTAATTTTGTAAACGGGAATGATAAAATGCCAGGTCAGCGAACGCGGCTAAGGCACGCTAGCAACTAAAGCGGTCGCATGGCGTGTTTTCCGAGAGTGACAAACGCGACGCTCGCAGAACGCCGGCGTTGCGACCAGCCTCGCCGGTTGCTACAGCAACGGTACGTAAATCTTTTTTTTTATTTTGAAGTTGCGCTGGCTTGCCGATAGGTATCCGCTGCCGTCAGCGGTCCTACGGACGCGCGCCGTTGTTACTTTATCTGGTCGATCGCGTCTCGTAAGCAAGCCGAGAAGTGTCCCCACCTAAAGTGTTTATATCTTACACCGTGGTCGGCGGCAACGCCGGCGTCCGCCGCATGTCTCCTTTTTCGCTCGTGAAAAACGCGGTATGCATTTCCAACTTTACTTGCTGACGTACCATGGCCGCGTTCGCTGACTAGGAAATTCAGATTTCCCGCGAAGGGCCAGTTGCTACGGGAACGCGTTTTTACGTTGAAGTTGCGTCAACTCGCCGATAGGTATCCGCTGCCGTCAGCGGACCGACGGGTGCCCAGCGTTGTTACTTTATCTGGTCGATGGCGTCTCGCGAGTGTCCTCACCTAAAGAGTATATATCTTACACCGTGCCGCCGACCACGTTGGTTGCTATAGCAACGGTGCAGAAAGCATTTTTTTTCTCTTTAAGTTGCGTCTTCTCGCCGATAGATACCCGCTGCGATCGCCGGACCAACAGACGCGCGCTGTTGTTACTTTATCTGGTCGAACGCGCTCTGCCAAAGCCACCTAGAAAAAATATCAAGGCCTCCGAATCACCTCCTCTAATCGTCAATACGTCACGACAGTGAGATGACAGCGGTAGATGGGAGAGGGGGAGGCAGTCAAAGCGACGCGCGCCGCGTCGTGAACGCAACAAACGCGCGCCGCGTTGTCGTTCCGTAGAAGGAACGCGCGCGTCTTTCCAGAGCGGCCGTGGTAGAGCATGCTGCATCACATACGCGCTTGCTATCTTTCGCGTGCGCGTGGTTAATCATTCCCATGGTCATCCACTGAAGCGCAACGATGCCTGGCTGTTGATGTGCACCAAACTGCAAGTCAAATTATGACGGAGGGCCAAGTGTGCGAGTGCACAGATTTCCTTCAGACCCAATTATGCGGGCAGCGTGGACCAGAGCTGTTCCCCGGAAGGACTTCTTGCCAACGAAGTACACAGTGGTAAGCATTCCTTCTCTGTGTTGTTTATCAGGGTTTTCAGATATATCGATTTCGTTAGCATAGTGTCCAAAGTATCCGTTGATGGTTGCACGCTAGATGGGAATTCCGCACTTGTCGGCACGCTTGTTCTGCGTTTTGGTCGAGCTCACGTTTCTAACATCTTTTTATTTTGTTTCAGCTCTGTGAAAAGCATTTCTTGCCATCGGATTACTTGAAGACGACATCTTACACAGACGTCAAGACAGGAAAAGTTGTCGAAGTCACCCTGAAGAACAGTCGTCTGAAGCAAACTGCAGTGCCGAGCTTGTTTCCCAACTGCCCTGCCTACTTATCGCGTCCGCAACCATGCGTTCGGGAAGCACCGGATGTGAAAAGAGCGCGATTGGAAGCCGCTTGTTTGCACAATGCAATAATGCTTTCGCTGCAAACGCAAGCAGAAGAGGAAACCAAAAATAAGCTCAGTAGTTTTGCGGACTTGCTCAACGCCTTGCCAGGATTTGAGCATTCAGACTTCTGGACTGTAATCCACAAGGACTCCAAGGTTTACTTTTTGGACTTGGCTCTCCATTCTGCTCCAACCATCCGCACTTCGGTGATTGTGTCGACTGACCTTCGCATTGAAGTATTTTTTGGTGAAACGGTCGTGAGAAATTGTGGTGATGTGCTAGTTCCTGAAAAGATATGTGACTTAAGAGATTTGAAGAGAGTGCTAGAGATCATCGAACAGACTCGCAAGGATATCAGCGCGGCGCCTTCTGAGAAAGCCCGTCATCTACTGAGATTGGTGTCGACGTTACTAGAGCAAGTAAGCGGCGAACATTTTGCATGCAAGTTGCGAGAATGGCATTTGGAGGTGCTGAAATTCTTGAAGAGTCAAGTTGATCTCGTTTTGAATAATGCCAGCCGGTATCCCCCAGATTTGCTGGTTTTTTCTAGCCTTTTGTTCACCATTTCCCCTCATGCATACAGATTCTTGAGAAATTCGATGAAGCTTAAGATGCCGCATCCTGATACTATCAGGAGACTGTGTTCATCGTGTGATATTAACCCCGTAAAGGAGCAGCAAGAAGCTAGCTTTCTTTCTTATGCCAAGCGGATTGTAAGCACACTTAAAGAGCATGAAAAGACTGTGACATTAATGCTTGATTAGGTTCATCTGCAGTCTTTTTTCGATTACAAGGCTGGCTTTGTAACTGGCGCTGCGGCAAATTCATCAACTGCGGCAAAGACTGCCCACGTATTTATGATACAGAGCCTTCTTTCTTCAAACAAGGATGTTGTACACATTCTTCCCGTGGCGCACATTGATGCTAAGGCACTACATGACTTCCTTCGGAAGCTTATTCTTGATCTCGAGGCATCTGGTTTTAGAATAATCGCAGTGATCTCAGACAATAACTCCATAAACAGAAAAGCTATGTCCTTCTTCGCTAAGCCCGCAAGTGTCAGCATTGTTTACCAGCATCCTGCTGACTCATCGCGACCCCTGTTTTTCGTGGTGGACCCAGTTCACATACTAAAGTGTATAAGAAATAACTGGCTCAATCAACGAAACATTGGAAAATGCATGTACTTTCCTGAACCAAAAAGTAATGAGGCTGAACCAAAGATACTTACAGCATCTTTCAAGGTATTGTGCGAGTTGCACGAAGCTGAAAAGCATGAGCTCTTGAAGTTAGCGCCAACTCTTACTTTGAAAGCGCTGAACCCCTCCAACATGGAACGACAGGACGTTAAGCTTGCACTAAAGGTTTCTTACTCATCTACTGTTGCTGCTCTCAGTACCGCAACGTTCCAGCATGCTAAGGAAACATCTGAGTACATTGACACCATATTGACTTGGTGGAACATTGTTAACGTAAAGACGCCAAGAAAAGGACAGCGGTTGCGAGATCATTTGCAAGGACCAATAGTATCATCGTTGTGTCCGCAGCTCGAGTTCCTGCAAAAAATAGTTGAGTGGCTTGATCACTGGGAAAGCCTCAGACATAACAATGGCCGCCTTACACGTGAAACGCACGCAGCTTTCAGCCGCACTACCCACGCCTTGCACGAACTAGCCATATACTGCCTGGAAGAGCTTCATTTTGAGTACGTTCTTTTGGGCAAATTTCAAACTGACTGCTTGGAGGATCGCTGCGGCAAATTCATCAACTGCGGCAAAGACTGCCCACGTATTTATGATACAGAGCCTTCTTTCTTCAAACAAGGATGTTGTACACATTCTTCCCGTGGCGCACATTGATGCTAAGGCACTACATGACTTCCTTCGGAAGCTTATTCTTGATCTCGAGGCATCTGGTTTTAGAATAATCGCAGTGATCTCAGACAATAACTCCATAAACAGAAAAGCTATGTCCTTCTTCGCTAAGCCCGCAAGTGTCAGCATTGTTTACCAGCATCCTGCTGACTCATCGCGACCCCTGTTTTTCGTGGTGGACCCAGTTCACATACTAAAGTGTATAAGAAATAACTGGCTCAATCAACGAAACATTGGAAAATGCATGTACTTTCCTGAACCAAAAAGTAATGAGGCTGAACCAAAGATACTTACAGCATCTTTCAAGGTATTGTGCGAGTTGCACGAAGCTGAAAAGCATGAGCTCTTGAAGTTAGCGCCAACTCTTACTTTGAAAGCGCTGAACCCCTCCAACATGGAACGACAGGACGTTAAGCTTGCACTAAAGGTTTCTTACTCATCTACTGTTGCTGCTCTCAGTACCGCAACGTTCCAGCATGCTAAGGAAACATCTGAGTACATTGACACCATATTGACTTGGTGGAACATTGTTAACGTAAAGACGCCAAGAAAAGGACAGCGGTTGCGAGATCATTTGCAAGGACCAATAGTATCATCGTTGTGTCCGCAGCTCGAGTTCCTGCAAAAAATAGTTGAGTGGCTTGATCACTGGGAAAGCCTCAGACATAACAATGGCCGCCTTACACGTGAAACGCACGCAGCTTTCAGCCGCACTACCCACGCCTTGCACGAACTAGCCATATACTGCCTGGAAGAGCTTCATTTTGAGTACGTTCTTTTGGGCAAATTTCAAACTGACTGCTTGGAGGATCGCTTCGGAAAGTATCGGCAACTGTCGGGTGCGAATTACCATGTGTCAATAAGGCAGATATATGAATCTGAAAACAAACTGCGTTTGCAGAAGGTTTTGGACCTGCCAGATTTAGACATGCTACCAGCTCCGAGTGCGAATACATGGAGGACAGGTGTGCCGTCTGCGCACGGCCAGTTTGACGTCGCTGTGACTGATTCTGACATTCAGAAAAAAGCGTCAAGGCTTCCTGCAGTAACATACGTTGCCGGCTATTGTGCCCATGCAGCTTTAAAGAAATTGGCATGCGGATCTTGCAGGGAAAACCTTGTGATGCAAGACGTCGACCTAGATGATGCTGATAATGCATTAATCACGAAGATGTCGAGGGGTGGGCTGAAGTTTCCACGAGCAGTTGTAGTTAACGCTGTGCTGTTTACTGAAATTATATTAGACAAGCTCAGGGCACCAGAATACTCTGCGCGATTTCTCAGCCTTCCTATGCAGAAAGACACTCTTGTCAGCCTTGTGTTCTCTGCCCTTGCAGACTATGAGGACCTAGATGTGTGTGATTCTGGTCATTCTGCACAGGAAGTAATGGAGCATGTTGTCAGTGCTGCAGCGAATACGCTGCTGAACAACTTGTGCCGCACAGAAAACGACAAATTACGTAATGCCAAGAATGAGCGAAAGCTAAAGACCTTGAAGACCTGAGAGCTGTTTCTCGTTCCTTATGTTTTATTCATGATGCTCTGTTTTTTGGAAGATATTTGTATGCTTTTGTTGACAGAACCCTTGTAAAAATTGTGTGCCGTAGCTAGGCTTCACTTGCGCACAACATCATCATATAAACGATGCATTTTGTCCATTCTAAGTACTATCGTTGAAGCGCATTGTGATAGTTGTTTATCATTGCAGCTCTCCATGTTACCGCATTTCACCATTGTGTACTTTAATTTTGCACTGAGGGGAGAAATTTTGTTTTTGGCTGGGTCTTCGCCATTATCTCAACATTTTATGAAGACCAAAGTGACCAGCAAACAGGGCGGGTGGAAATAAAAAAAACACGATCAGAGATTGTACAAGAAGGCTGAAGCTCGTTTTGTGCGAATCATTTGTGCATGGCGCTATTATGATAAAATGTACACCAATAAAATGAACCTTGATATTTTTGTGTCTAGCCCTGTTTTACAAAATGCGAAAATGCACATGATCAATGCAAATACACGCTTTAAACTGTTTCTTGAAGAATTGAGTTTTTTTGTAATTTGTCATTAAAGTATACTATGTGCCTTGACTGTGCTGTTCTGCTCTTTCGTAGTCACTTCAGTCTACGACTAAACTGACAAAGTTTGCTTTCTATAGCCTTTGTCAAGCATTCACGCCCAAAAGCAGAATAAGAGATGTAATGTTACGATACACAAAAACAATGTTTCTAGCACATTATTTTAAGTAAAGGGTAAGAGAATGACGCTTGTTATGATGGTGTAGATTGCGGTGAACCGGCGCGAGGTACTTATTTTTTGCGTTCAAAATACGTGTCTTGCGTTGGGGCCGAAGCATATACAGTGCTGGATAAACTTGGAGGACAGCGTTAATTTTTCGAAGCCATAAACAGCGACTCGCAGAGTGACTACCTGCAAGCGCGACTAACCTAGACGCGTCGAAGCCAACGGTCCGGCCCATCTCGCTAGCGTGACGTCACATCCGCGTTCGGAGGCCTTGATATTTTTTCTAGGTGGCTTTGGCTCTGCATGCAAGCCGAGGAGTGTCCACACCTAAAGAGTATATATCTTACACCGTGGTGCTGCCTTTCGATGCCTTCGCGTCTCCTGACAAAATAACGTGAGCGTCTCCAGAAAGTTATTGCGTCTACAAATGTAGGAAAACGACGATGTCGACCCTGTGTGCACCAAAATTCAGAAAATGGCTTGTTACCTTTGCGTAAGATTTCCAATTGCGCAGTTACTGCTGGGCCGTAGCTTTTTATTTTTTTCTTTGAAAAGTAAAACCGACCGCTTTAATAAAGTTGATTCCTGCGTTCCTTCGCAATACAAAACATTCTATCGTTTTCCCAAAAAAGAAATGTAAACAATACTAAATGGTGCTCGCTTTGCACGTATACTTGAACCGCTAGTACAGTTATAGTATTTGATTTGCAGAAGAGCTCAGCAATGATTCCAGGTATTTGTGCTGCATCCTTAAGTATATCAAGTCATGTGGTAGATTTCGATTACATCTGTGAATAAACTATCTGCATAACTTTCCAAACAACATCATGAGCCATGAATACTCAAATGAAAACGCACATGTTCTATGCGCTCGCGAAACCAAAACCGAAATCGCCCGCGAACGGACTACTTGGCGTAGTAACACATGTGCAGAAGCTCCGCCCACGTAACTTCGGCTGTGCTGCCACAGAAAGTTGTCGCCGGGTTTAAGGTACGGGTAAAAGGCGCGACTTTTTCAAGCACGCAAAAACGCAAAGTGACAACGTATAAAGTAAAGAATACAAATATCTCGCTTGTGTGCGCTGCGTTCCGTCTCAAACAGCTACATGTAGAAAATGAAGGAGTATTTTATATATCTCACGCAGAAAATGCGGACGCAATTGTGGGACTACATTCATTAGCGGTAGGATACGTGCATTGTGGCTCTGTAGTTTTCACTTCATTGCCACAGAAAGTTGTCCCCGAGTATAGTAGTTTGTGTATCACTTCCTGTTGTTAGTTCAAACCATTCCTTGTTCCACAGCCAAGGCGTTTTATGCCGACGTCGTATTCGAAGCTCGTGGCTTTCCAAGAGTCTACTTAGTGCGCCAAATCTTTCCGAATATTGTAGAACAAAACTCACGAAAATTATGAGCCATTACAGTCTGTGAAGGCGGATCACCAGCGAAGAAGGAGTGTCTAGAAGATCATCCTTCAAGGTTGTTTTAGCATGTTACATGTATGTAGGGCTCTGTCATTTGGAATAAATCCGAAAAAAAAAAAACCCGGTAAACACTCGCCGGTAATATTTGTGACAATACGGATTTACCAGATAAAACTCCAATTTGAACGCTTAATATGACCCTGTTACCAGCTTTATCGAAACGGCATGTTCGGAGCGCTCGTTGATGCATGAGCCAGCTTGGCCGATATAAAGTTTACCTCACGTCAACAGTACTTCGAATGTCGCACCCATCCCACATTTAACGAAGATCTTGTGGAGCAAGGAGAAAGATACATCAACGTATGTGGGTCACCAGGGAGCGCGAGACGACATCTAATATACGGACCTCGTAAAGTATGCTTGCGCCTATTACCACAAGCTTTAAGGTTGTAATACGCACAAACGTAGGTGCTTTGTACTCAAGTATTTGTGCTTGTGTGCATACGTGTTTGTGCGTTGAAACCTTCCAGATAACGGAAATATGCTTCGTGTGTTTACATTTCTTCGTAGTAGTATCTGGGCTTTAACGTCCCAAAACCATGATATGATTATAAGAGGCGCCGTAGCGGAGGGCTCCGGAAATTTCGACCACCTGTAGTTCTTTAACGTGCACTTAAATCTAAGTACACGGGCCTCATTTTCGCCTCCATCGAAAATGCAGCCACCGAGGCCGGGATTCGATCCCGCGACCTTCGAGTCAGCAGTCGAGCGCCATAACCACTAGACCACCGTGCCGGGGCCAGATTTCTTCGTGCTCAGATATTAGTTCATCTGAGATATTGTACTGTTGAGACTAACGCAATATTAAACTATGAATTTCGGAGAATAGAGGATTTACGAGAAATAAACTCCGGTAAACGCCGAAATTCCGCCAAAAAATAAACTCTGCAAATACGGAGCCCAAAATGCAAGCCACGCAAAAAAAAAACGAAAATACGCACTGGCGTCTCATGTATCTTGAGAAATCATCAACGCATTTAAACGCGCTAGGCGACTGAGTGTGTTTCGTTGACGGGGGACATCCTTAAAGCCTTGTATTATATCCGGTGGCATATGCGCTTGTTGGCTATTGTAACTAGATCATTAGTCTTAGGTACTATACGCCGAATGTTGAAATCCTTCCTTAGTAATAGTGTTCACATCCATATTTTAGTGTGTAATGTATACTAATACAAGCGTAACCGATGTCACTGGTGTTTGTCCGTGCCCGTGTATAAAGTTCGCTCGCGCGTCTGTGGGCAATATCCCATCTTAATGTGGAATCCGTCATACCGGACGCCATATATAATCACTTGTGTTTCATTGATGAAGAAATCGTATTTGCTTTAAAAAAAGTCACAGTTTCGCCGCAAGGGCAAAGCAGTGAATGCAATAGCAACTAAGCGAAGTGTCACACGAACAACGGCAAGCAGCTCGAAACTTGCAGCGCGCTGCTCCCGCACAAAGGACGCACGAAAAGAACACACACATCAAGAGTGCGAACTAACTGTCATAGCTACAAAATTGCAGTGCGCTGCTCAAACACAAAAAAAAAACGCACAGATATAGGGGGGACGAGCACGAACAAAAAGTGCCACAGCTGTTACTTTTTAGATGCGAAAACGTCTTATGCTCGAGGCAGTGTCCGTTCTGCGACGTCCGCACCCATACTGCGCATGTGCCAACTCTCCCCCCCCCCCTCATTGCGTGAGCGCAAGGAGGTGGGAGGAGGTGGCGTGAGCGCTGCCCCCGCTTCGTTTCTCCTCTACCGGTTTTCTCTATATAATGCGGCGCGCGCTCGCTCCCGTTGCTATCTCCTTCGCAACGGCGCTATGGACGCTCGCGAAGCTGAACGTAAACGGCAACGCCGGCAAGCGTTGCACTCTCTTTCGCAACGGCGCTATGGACGCTCGCGAAGCTGAACGTAAACGGCAACGTCGACAAGCGAATCTCGAAGCTGCGAGGCTGCGAAAGCGCGCGTTCGCTGTGCTTCCGTCATTTTCTCCCTGTGCAACGGTGTGCGAAACGCCATGAACAACGTCAACGTCGGCACTAGTTGCAGGGGCAGCGCTACCGCCGCGGAGCAGAGTGAAGGCTCGGGAAGCCGAACGTAAACGTCATCGTCGGCAAGCGGTAATTCAAGCGCCTCGACAACCACCGTCTCATAAGTCACATAAGAGAAACGGAAACTCGATGCGCACCCCCCCGCGATGCTTTCGCATCCCACCATGGTTGCCCGTAGGAGGAGATGTGTAGTTTTGCGTTTGAAGAGCGCGCTGCAAGTGTCGCCTATGCACAACCAACTAGCCCATACTTTGGCTCTTCTAGCTAGGAGCTTACTCCTTTTGAAAACGCGGTCGCTGCAGCAAGCGAAGATTCCTTCGTGTGGCGAACAGCTTCAACGCAAGTTGGAGAGGCGCAACATGACGGGTTCCTTCCGGTTCACTGCAAGGAGTGCTCATGCCAAGCTCTCTCTCATCAAACGAGTGTAATTGGAAAGAACAGTAACGAAATGACAAGGCTATTAATCGAAGCACATTTCATCGCGAAGTTTGCTAAACATGCATCAGTAAACATTCTATCGCATTATCCGCTAAACAAACATAATATTTGAGGGTCACGTGAAGATCTGCATTACATGTATGACGATTCTTCTTTTTTGAGCATGTGTCCTGTCACACACCTGATGTAGGGTATGTGTACTGTTGACCCCCTGACTCAACTGTATTGTTGATAGCTAGCGCTGCGGATGTGTGTTGTGTGTCTTTCGCTTCGTCCCGTTATACCTTTGGATGCTACGAATCGCCAGGAAGCCCACCGTGCAACCTTAGTGTATGAGTTAATAAATTTTGAATTCTATGCCAAGGCCGGGAACATAGTCGCTTAAGTCCCAAGAATAAACATAAACTGAGCCCACAGCTTCCGCCCTTCCACGAAATAATTTATATTCACGCTCCTTCCAAAATACATATTGGCTCACTTTCCTCACGTCAAGCAGGTTCCCACTATTAAGAACGTCGTAATTTGCCATAAACATACGCGTTTGTGTAGGGGATAAACAACGCTTGAGCATTCCAATATTTTAATCAAGCATCTTCGCACTAAAACACAGTTTTGTTTCTGAGGTGCAATGCCTAGTATTCAGATTAATAAAGATAGTGTACTTGCGTTCCGAACGAAAACTAGCCGGTACGACTATCGTACAAAGGTAGATTTAAGGAGAAAACCTTCAGTGTCTATGTTTGAAAGTCGTAGCCGCATCGAAAGTCGTAGCTCAGTAGCCCATCCTCTATCGGGGAAAATGGGGGCAAGCGAACGTTCCTGTGGGCGTGGCTGACCTGCGTCTTTCTTTCTTTCTTTCTTTCTTTCTTTCTTTCTTTCTTTCTTTCTTTCTTTCTTTCTTTCTTTCTTTCTTTCTTTCTTCTTCTTCTTTCTTTCTTTCGTTCTTCTATTTCTTCTTCTTTCTTCTTTCTTTCTTTCTTTCTTTCTTTCTTTCTTTCTTTCTTTCTTTCTTTCTTTCTTTTGCATCGCGCAATGCTCCCTCCTAACGTAAGCGTTCAGTTTTATTATAGGTACCGGTCGTCCCCGGAACGCTGTTTTCGGGATGAGTCGGCATGGGGTCTTCCATGTGTGTTTCAGATTTCGTCAGCCCCTAGAACGGCCCAACGAAAGGACAATCACAAGATCACGAAAACGCGGGCTAGGAATTTAATTTTCTCGAAGTAGGAATTTTTCTGAAACGTGGCAATTCTAATAGCGACCTCACTCGTTGTCCAGCAGATTGCTTTTAGCCCGCCAACTCGAAATAATTCAATGAAGTGCCTATAGCAAGGTTACTGATTCTTAATTGTTTTTTGCGTCGTCAGGAGAACGGATTCGTATGCTTCAGTTAGGTTCACATTTGGCAAGCATGTGGGCGTGGATTAGTGGTCAAGGCACTGGCTTTTGCACTGGGGGTGCCATGATTTCAAACACCGAACCGTCGAGAGTTTCCATATAATTGCTATTGCAATAAAACCAGCGAAAAAAGAAAAGAAACGAAGACTGCGAAGGACAACAACCGCACAGCACAAGCTTCTCCGCTGCCATTGTTTTTTTCTCTCGCTATTTCCTCGAGAGTTTCCATATAATTGCTATTGCAATAAAACCAGCGAAAAAAGAAAAGAAACGAAGACTGCGAAGGACAACAACCTGACAGCACAAGCTTCTCCGTGCCATTGTTTTTTTGCTCTCGCTATTTCCTCGAGAGTTTCCATATAATTGCTATTGCAATAAAACCAGCGAAAAAAGAAAAGAAACGAAGACTGCGAAGGACAACAACCTGCACAGCACAAGCTTCTCCGCTGCCATTGTTTTTTTCTCTCGCTATTTCCTCGAGAGTTTCCATATAATTGCTATTGCAATAAAACCAGCGAAAAAAGAAAAGAAACGAAGACTGCGAAGGACAACAACCGCACAGCACAAGCTTCTCCGCTGCCATTGTTTTTTTCTCTCGCTATTTCCTCGAGAGTTTCCATATAATTGCTATTGCAATAAAACCAGCGAAAAAAGAAAAGAAACTAAGACTGCGAAGGACAACAACCTGACAGCACAAGCTTCTCCGCTGCCATTGTTTTTTTGCTCTCGCTATTTCCTCGAGAGTTTCCATATAATTGCTATTGCAATAAAACCAGCGAAAAAAGAAAAGAAACGAAGACTGCGAAGGACAACAACCGCACAGCACAAGCTTCTCCGCTGCCATTGTTTTTTTCTCTCGCTATTTCCTCGAGAGTTTCCATATAATTACTATTGCAATAAAACCAGCGAAAAAAGAAAAGAAACGAAGACTGCGAAGGACAACAACCTGACAGCACAAGCTTCTCCGCTGCCATTGTTTTTTTCTCTCGCTATTTCCTCGGGAGTTTCCATATAATTGCTATTGCAATAAAACCAGCGAAACAAAAAGGAACGAAGACTGCGAAGGACAACAACCGGACAGCACAGCTTCTCCGCTGCCATTGCTTTTTCTCTCGCTATTTCCTCGAGAGTTTCCATATAATTGCTATTGCAATAAAACCAGCGAAAAAAGAAAAGAAACGAAGACTGCGAAGGACAACAACCGGACAGCACAAGCTGCTCCGCTGCCGTTGTTTTTTTCTCTCGCTATTTCCTCGAGAGTTTCCATATAATTGCTATTGCAATAAAACCAGCGAAAAAAGAAAAGAAACGAAGACTGCGAAGGACAACAACCGGACAGCACAAGCTTCTCCGCTGCCATTGTTTTTTTCTCTCGCTATTTCCTCTAAACCCCTTGATCTAGGAATGTAGCAAGACTATCATCCACGTGCGTTTTAACGCGATAGCGTTAGGGAGCTCGTTTCGCTTGAAATGCCGCCGTCTGTGTCGGCGTCGCTACGTCGCTTGTGACCAAAAAATCGAGAAAGATGGAAATAAAATAAAAAACATGGATGATCCCTCTGTCATAGGAATCGGTATAATACGAAAGCGAAACGTGTCTTGACAGACGTAGTTGAGCGTTTGTTGCGCATTCTTTCGCCGCAAGGGCGATGGAATGAATGCTACAGCAACAAATTGTAGTGTCACGCGAAGAACGGCAAGCAGCTCGAAACTTGCAACGCGCTGCTCAAGCAGAAAGGACGCACAGAATGAACATACACAGGATGAGAGCGAACTAACTGTCACATTTGTAACTTATTTCTGCGTGAGCACCGCGCTCCTTTCGCAAAAGCAGCTGCTGCAGTGGGCCAAGTGACCTTCGTGCTCTCAATGCGGGACGTACAAACCACCGCGATCACGAGATAAGCGCCCGCATAAGCGACCGCGCCCTGTAGACGCGGGCGCTCGTCGCAGCGGCGACGACCTTTCGAGAGCGCTCTTCGAGCCCGTCGCGCCATCTCGCCAGTGATAACGAAAACACTGTAACACAGATCTCTGAGTACAGTCGACCACGCCTTGTAGACGCAGGCGCTCGTCGCAACAGCGACGACCTTTCAAGCGCGCTCTTCTACGCTCTTCGAGCCCGTCGCGCCATCGCGCTAGTGATACGAAAACACACTGTAACACAGATCTTTCAGTACAGCCACCCGCAAATGGTGTATATAAATAGCTTGCCGTTAGTATTGTGGAGCACGTGCCGTCCGTGGCCGAATCGTTTCGCGCTGCGCACTGCGGAACGAGCGGTCGTGAGTTCGATTCCCGGTGGCGGAACTTTTGCTTCTGGTTTTTTAGGAGCTTGCTCGCCAAGCTTCTTATGCTCGCGCCTTGTCCTCACCTCTGTGACCGTCGGCGCGGCGGCACACACCACG